>NC_143055.1:132611590-132763106 GCF_052426305.1 Pelodiscus sinensis | reverse complement strand
ATGTGGATGCCAAAGGGACCAAAGGAAATAAGTAGAATCATAGAACCATAGAGCTGGAAGAGACCTCAGGAGTCATCAAGTCCAGCCCCCTGCTCTAGGCAGGACCAATCCCAACTACATCAACCCAGCCAGGGCTTTGTCAAGCCGAGACTTAAACACCTCTAGGGATGGAGACCCCACTACTTCCCTAGGGAACCCATCCCAGTGCTTCACCACCCTCCTAGTGAAATAGTTTTTCCTAATATCCAACCTGGACCTCTCCCACCACAACTTGAGCCCATTGCTCCTTGTTCTGCCACCTGTCACTAAGTAGTCGAGGCCTAGCCCTGCTGCCCTCACCCAGCCTAAACAAGGAGAAGCAAATTCCTTAGGTTCCTCACATCTCCCCTGGGGCTGATCCATCTGGGTTCCAAAGAGAGAAGGAAGGAAACCAAAGAGGGGCTGAGAGATGTTCCCTGGGGGCCTGGCCATGTTCCCTCACGCCTGATCCCTTTCGCTGAAGCCCGACAGCCGGCATGAGGAATGACTCGCATGTGCACCTGTTGGGGCCGTGGTGCATTTTTCACATTCCTGGGGCCAAACTGAGAGCACCAGACTTGTGAGGAAACCACCCGGTTGGGCACAATTGGACTGCAAGTCTGGGTGAGGCATCCACCCTCAGGAGCAAGGTTCAGCTCATCCTTTATGTGGGACACAACAAACAAAGCAGCCCCGGTTAGCGGCGGGCAGGAAACGCCACGGATTTGAGCTTGAAGAGATTCCTCCTCATCCCCTTCTCCCCCCCACCCATTGATGTCCAGTTCTTTGTGAGAACCCGGGACCTGATCCCGCAAGCACTTGCTGGCAGATTTAAAGCCAGGTCTTGTTCTCATTGGAGTCAAAGGCAAAACCCAATAAACTTCCATGGAAAGTCAGGCCTTTCATCTCGTGAAAAGCGCCAGTGATGTAAACAGAACTCCGTGTCTTCATCACTGCTAGGCAAGAGCTGGCTTGCGTGCTCGGCCTCTCACAATGCTTTTGTTCTCCAACAACTCCAAAAGTTCTTGCAAGAAGGAAAAAAAGCATCCTAGAGCACTGAGGATTGGAATAAAGAAGATGGGGACATGTACCGTCCACTGGGTGCCGATGTCACAGGCGGTAGGGGAAAGAGCGGGAGAGTTGAATGAGGGGTGTTCACAAGCCTGGAATCTGCTTTCCTCAAATGAAAATTAAAAACAAAACCATAAAATTGCAATGTCGCTGTTTCTTTTAGAATGCCGCTATTAGCTGGATGCAATGCCTGCTTATCTGTGCTTTTTATCTCTCTTTATTGCGTGACTTCCCTGTAAAAGGTAGCCCTTCGTGGCATAGTCACACACTTTGTGCAGTGTTACACCTAACTGACATAAGACACTCCCTCAAAAAAAAAACCCCAAGATATATTATATTTGCCACTATGATATTAGGATTGTAATCCTAAATGTCTCTATATAGTTAAGCTCAGCTATTTTAATTTAGTCTCCTCCTTCCCCCTCAGACTGAAATTTGGCAACATACTCCTTAAAATTATACCTCTTTATTACATTTTGCAGGAGATACAAAACTTTGTCAAGAAAGGGCTGTTTTGAATGACTTAAAGCAAAAATGTTTTTAATTATAGTTTCAATCCATCTACCTACTCAGAGTAGGAGACTCAAAATGTATTCAGTTCCCAGTCTTCTATATGAATTATTCCATCTCATTTTAATGGGTGCACATCTCCTTACACCTATTGGTGTAGGTTGCTTTTATTTTATTATCTAAATGAACATTAGTAAGTAAACATTTTTATTTTAAAAGTGGATCCAGCTTCAAATTGAAATTTAATTCACAAGTGAACTAGGTAATTATTTTCAAGCAGGATCGTGCTTTAAGATTCATTAATCTCCCTCCTTGCACCCATCTAACGTTTTGTGGGGTTTTTAAAATTTCAGCAGGATTTCACTAGCGTGCAGGGTTCATGCTATTTCCACTCGTATTTGAAATTTGATATCTGTATATTGTAACTCCCATAGAAGTGCTGAGACTTTATTTGAAGGATTTACATTTAAATGTAAATATGTCAGAATTTTTAAATAAAATCAGCACTTAATTCAAGAAGGCAGAATGGACTGGTCTAAAAAGCAACACACATAATTTTGCAAAGTCAGTAAAATATATGCTGCCTAAAAATCAGCGATACATTCAATCCACTATCAGGCTAATTATTGTTTGGAAATATAGTTTTAGATGTATCTGTTCCACGGATGAACCAATTTGTTATGAAAAAGATCTACTCTTCCAACCTTGTAACTCAGAAGGCTTTCAAGAAAGTTCATGAAGGACTAGTTTGGTTTCACTCTTAACAAACATATTGGCTCTTCAAGTAAGCAGGCATAAACTAATTATTTACTTGTCTTTCATTTGATGATCAGGTTTTCTGCTTGCAAGGGCAAAATGTAGGTCATTTTGACCCTCTTTCTTTCTCTTACAATCTAGTTCAGAAGCTCTGTTTTTTCTACAGCCTTCTGCTGCATGTACATTTACATTTTCCTGCCATCCCCAGACCTACAAATGCTGACAGAATGTTAACACCACCTATCAAATGGGAAGCAGAATCTATATTCACAGCTTCAAAATTAATTAAAAAGCATCCATTTTGACAGGGTAAATAATCATGCCTAATACTGACGAGATAACACTTGAAGTAATTTGCAAAGCAGAGAAGAATATTAAGTGATTGTCTTCAAAGATACTGTTGGCATGTGTGTATGATCTCATCTTACAACTAGCATGGAACACCGATACTGATCACAGTGCTTGTAAACCCAAAGGCTTTTGCACCAATTTTAAAAACAGTCTTTCAAATACTGTTTTTTAAAACAATCAATAAGACAACTCAGGATAGTGAGGATACGGCTTATGCAAATTTGAAACTACAGAAGTGTACAGGGCATTGTTCAATTGCATCCTTTCCCTTCTTTCTTGGCTTTACTGAATCAAAACTAAATCAGCACTGCAGATTTCCTTTTTATTTATTATGGCACTTGAAAAAGGAAGATGCAATTTGATGTGGTGAAACCCATTCCTTCTCTGTTCCTCTTACAAATCAAAACAAATTTACAAAGACAAAAGGATGGATGCTTTGGCTGGATATTCCCCCTAAGCCACCCATGTATCACACATAATTAGCAAGTGAAATCTACAAATTAGACAGCGTAATTTGGTAATTATACCTTCAATGGGGTACTTTTTAACCTTTTCATACTCAAACTAGAGCATTCAATAGCATTTTTGTTTTTCAGAAAACAAATGGCAAAATTGAATGCTTAATCTTTCATGTCTGAAAATAGAATATTTGTGGTAAATTAAGTTTATATGTATCATGGAAATATGCCTTATTTTTTTTCCTAATTTGTGTAAGACATCTGTCTAGGACTTCAATAAAAAGCTGCATTACAACAAAGTTCACATGAAAAGACATGGGGCGTTATGTCTACCCTCTTCTCTCTCACCAAAAAAAAAAAAGTGGTATTTTACCATATTCCTTGACCAAAGACATATATAAGGGGGTTGCATTTTAAAGAAAATTGTGGTTATGAATTAGTATGAAAATAACTAGTGCTGTTCTATAGCATTGCCTGCTGTATTTATTAGAATTGTTCTCTTGAAACTCTAAAAAGATTTGCTTGTGTTAAATGAATAATCAAGTGATGATCCTTCACAGAGAGAAAGTAAGAGAAGCCACAAAGAGAAAAGAAGCAGGATAAATAAATATTTTACTATTGGTCTGTACCGTACGAAGGGCCATTTCCAAAGCAGCTGAAAGACTCTTGATTTCAATAGGCTGAAACACTCATTTTTCATAACTGTTTGAGCAGCCTTTGTCCGTGTCTCTTGAATCATGGAGTTCTTACTCAGTGTTAATTTATATCTGTGAATGGGATTAGAATGAACACTTTTGTAAAATTGCTCCCAGAGAACAATACAGGAAACCTCCGACTTGCAGCCGCTCGAGTTATGACCCCCCTCCCCCCACACACACACACTTACAACCATTTTTGTAGGTGCGGAAGGGGCCAAAACCCTCCGACTTACATGCTCAGCCTGCATTTACGACGGCACATGGCACCTATCATAAATGAGGGTTCAAGTTACGATACCCCTGACTTGTGACGCTTCCCCGAGAACCAATCGCATCGCAAGTTGGGGGCCGCCTGTATCATATTTGAAGTTGGTGGGAGGGAGGATAATTCTCCCAAAGGGCTGCCAGAGGTGGGAAACATTCTAAAAATGATTTACAAGTTGCTGGGAACATAAATAACTGGGGGTGTTGACCTCAAGTCTTTCCGTTTCTTCTGCAGTGTAATTGTGACCCACGGTGGCCCTGATTCTGAAAGGTGCCTAAGTGTAATTTTAAGGACAAGCCCGGTCTGAAAGAGACTGCCACTGAACAGGAATATGCAAAAGCAATGTTAATGCCATTGGCTGTCAGAGATCGATTCTTGGATGCGTTCTGCACTCTTTGCTATTGTGAGTGCTTTTTGAAAAGAAGGTGTGAAAACGAAACACTTACGTTTTCCAGTTCTCTGATGGCAGCATCTTTTTCACCCCACTAGCCTTTGACTGTCTTCCATTCCCACTGGCTGGGCAGCCCTCTTTGGCTGGCAGTAAAGAGCACATATTAACTAATGGGCCGATAGCTCCTAGAAATGCTCTGGGTAGATCAATATAATTAGAAATCCAATTAATACTTTGTGGTGCCTACTTTTGCAAGCAGCAAGAGGCACTTGATAGTTCTAGGAGGCTTTGCTATTTTTACTTAACAGCACTCGGGAAAGTGCTGACAAACTGCTCTTTCATGCCTTTGATGAAGTCCCTAAGAGCAGAAGCAAATCAAGGCCAATTTTTCTAAATTATGACCTAAAACAATAAATAATGAATGGTCCTTTTCTCTTTTAGCCCTTTCAATGAGCTATTTCCTAAAATACCACAAGCTGCCTGGGAGGCTGGCTGACCGGATGCTAGCCCATGCCAGGTGTCTACACCTCAGCAAAACACTTGACTAATACAGAGCTTGGATCAGTCTGGCTCAGTACTATGTTGGTATTATTAGAAGTAGTACGAGAATGATAAGAAATGTGCTAGACTTTATGAAATGGGCGTATATTGCTGGCTGCATTCATCTGACTTATAACGTCTGCATCCTGTGTTCTAAGGTAACATTTCCACATTTGTCCTCTAAGCCTCCGGGCCTGGGTAAATCGGCAGTCAGGAGAGAGATATGCACTACTGTACTGTGTGCTGATCTCCAACAGAAGAAGTTACGTCCTAGCTAACGAGAAAGGTCCCATCAACACCAGACAACTTATTGTGCAACACAAAAGTGGACAAAAACTTTGATTGGTCTCCCCCAACCTCCTCACCCCCCGCCCTATGAAGCTGAGTCAGGCAATGGAATTTCTCCCATCACGGGAACATTGCAGCTCAAAGCGCTAGGAGGGAAAGTATCTAACCTCTGAACCAGAAGGAATTGTACCTCTGTGCTACTTGGACTCTGGAGGGCAGGATTTTCCAAGTATAAGCAAGAGATCCGGTTAGCACTAAACCTGTAGATGAAGCTTATTAGAGAAGCTTCTATAACTTTCTGAAACAACTTATTTGTGTGTAGGTGCCGGCCAAAGACAGAGCCTGAAACCTTTACATTTTAAACAGACTTCCTTTCTACATTTCCCCCCTTCCATGGAAAATCACCTGGTCAGATCCTACCAGCTGGGATGGTCACAAGTTTTCCTACAACCAACCCCTGCTTAGACTCAAAGGACAAAGGGGACTGTTTACAGGTGATCACACAGACATCTAGGTGTCTGAGGACTGAAAACACCCTTGATGGCTTTCATTTGCATATTTTAAACCATAAACCATTCCCTACTCTGTAGCTCTAACTTTACACACAAGAATGGTACATACATCAAAATAAGAGAGACAGATCCAGCAGACTGTGACATTAAAATAGAGAGGTTACATGAGATATTTTGTCCAAAGCAGTTTCGAGATATGCATATTTGCATCCATAAGATAATTTCATAGAGCATGGAGGGGAGAGAACGGTCACAGAGATTTTTAGCTTTCAATCCTTCTTTCTTTCCTAGTCCAGTGTTTCTCAACCAGTGGTACCAGTACAGTTAGGAGTACTGGAGAGAAGTCTGGGGTGCTACATCAACACAACTGAAATTTGGAGAAAACTGAATTTTTGTTTTAAGTTTTACAGCGTTGTATTATTTTTGTACTTTTTACACCCCAAAATTTCATCACCCGCCTGGCTACGATTATGCTGTTTAAACAAATGTGTTGCAATGGTAGAAAAAAATTGTGTGGGTCTGAAAACTGTAGGTACTGGGGATACTTACAATTTTTTTTTTAAAGGGATACTTTATAACAAAAGTTTGAGAAACACTGTCCTAGCCCATACTAAAGGGCACTGAGATGGAAGAGCAGAGGAATCGCAGTAGACATCAATAGGAGCATAACAAATAAACTGACTTAATTTGATTAATTTCTTTCCACTCCAGTATTGACTACTGAGCTTTTTGTTATTCCAGTGTTAGGAAGGGAGTGGGGAAACAGAGGCAGGGGGACAGCTAGCCTTCCAGCTCACCCCACATCCCTCCCCTTCTTGCTCCAAGCAGAAAGGAATTCTCTTTGCCAGTCTGCTGTCAGCCAGTTACATTGCACAGAGCGCTTCCGTCTATTTTGTCGCTGGAGTAAATTACGGTCGGCACTCACAGGGTTAAAGGTGGTGGGGGAGAGCTCTGCAGTGTTTTCCTAGCAGCAAGCTGGAGGTTTGCGTGTCTCAAATGGTTGACAAATGTTCCAGCCGTTGAGCAAAACTTTGTTTATATTGCGTGCCACTCAACAGAAATTAAGAGCTATGGAAACAATCCACGCAATCTCCTCCATTGCTCTCTTAGCGAATATGACAAGCTCACCTGCTGAGAGATGCTGGCAACTCAAGGCCAATCGCCCCCAATTAATTAAACATGAGCCCCAGCCAAATCACAGGCCGAGTTGCCCACTAGAGACCGAGGGTAATGCTCCATTTGGTCGATGATGGAAGTGCTTTAGCCTGAGGTAACTTTCGGGGAGGCCATGTTTGCGTGCAAGCCTTCACTTAAAGGAAGCCGGGCCAGCCGAGCGAATGTTCACACGAGTGTAAACGTACAGAGAAATTCATGAGCCGCATGAGATGTTACATCACTCGAGCCAGTCAGCGTTGGTCGTGGCCTCATGTTTTATTGAAGCTTCCTCCTCAGAGGCCAGCTAAAAATTCACCCCGCGCCTCCAGAGATGTGTCTGTTTTGGCTGCAGAGAATGGTTCCCAATCACGGAAAGATAAAAACATCAAAATAAGCGAATAGAGATATGCCTTGAAATGCAGTCCCTAGTGGACGTGGGGCCAGGTTTTTGGGGGGGGGTGGAGGGCACATTAAGCACGGCTCAAGGCTTTGCGGCGCGCCGGCGCAGTGCAGCCGGTGAACTGAGGTACGGCACTGAAGCAAATGGAAGTGGATGCTGCGCCAGTGAAGACAAACTGGCCAGGGAACTTTCTAGAAAGGTGGAGCACGAAAGGCAAAGAAAACCATCCCCAGAGAGTGTAATAAATCAGCGCAGGAGGGAGACCTGCCTCACCCCAACTCAAAAGGGGGGGGGGAGAGACGAGGCCAAGGCTGTGTAGGGAGAACTGATTAAATGTCAGAATTCATTAGCCAAAGCTACATAAACATGGGTGAGAGTCTCATTGCAGTTGCAAAGCTTGGCGGGGGTGCAAAGTGGCTGACAAGAGCATGCAGACAGGCTGGAGACGTCCCCCCCACACCGGTAAACTGCTCTACGTAGCCAGGGGGCATGCCAGGGACAGCCCGTGGGGCGGGGCGGGGGGAGTAATGAGTCAGTTCTTTGACCAGGCCTGCCTGCCGCAGCCCAAAAGCAACCCAAGATGGCCCTGTGGGCTGCCATAGCTTAGAAGCACCCGCCTGGTCTCGTGTTGGCGGGGGGGGACCGTGAAGCAAGGGGGCATAAAGCCATCGTCCGCTTCCTCTGTCTCTCCCAGCTACATGCTAAAGGAACTCTTTAAAATGCGACAGGCACTAATTCCATTTTCTTGCGCTTCTTCTAGAGAAATCCCTCAGCAAAAATTAGCATCGGGCGGGACGGCAGGTATAACAGGCAGGGGAAGACATTGCCTTCCTAAGCCACCAGCCTGGCCCGGCCCAGACTCCACCCCCTCAGAACACCTACTGTAGGCGTCCTGGGGGCAGAGTATTGCTGCCCCTGAGCATCCACTCTACCCCTGCTTCAGAGCTGGAGAGTCTGTGGCTGGGCGTCAGGTGGGCAGGAGGACTTGTCTTCCATGGGGGCGGGGCCTAGGTAGAAGGGGCGGGGCTAAGGGTTTGCATCTCCCTGTGCTACCTTCACCCACAGTCCAAGGCATCGGTCATTTTCAATTTTGATACCTATCCTACATTACAAGTGCTCTGCGGGGGGGGGTAAAATACATGCAAAATTCTGATAGCTGCTCATTTCTGTATGGCTGTGTCACAGTCCTAGCGCGTTAAGCCCTTGAACAACACAACCCCCACGGTATTCGTGCCACAAATGATTCAGCAGGGGGTGAGCTAAAAAAGGGACATTTCCAAAATGTGGCTTGGTGGGAAGGGGGCATCTTTTCAGCGTTCTTTCCGATTCCTGATGAGTAGGGACGGAATTACAGCTTTACAGCACGGGTTGGGTTGTGAATTCATGCGCACCAGGATGCACTAGGGGGACAGGAGGTTGTAGCTTTACAGTCACCCAGGGGAAACCTCTTCCTTGTCCCGGTTTGTTAATTATGGGTCAGACCTGGGGATAGAAAATGCAGATTTTTTTCCCCTTCATCTGCCAAGTTGCAGGGGTTTGGCTGTAATTATTAGCTACCACATTTGCCTTTGGGCAGTGGGTCTAGCAAGCTCACTGATATATTATGTAGGGCACTGCCCCTTTGGGTCTGAGGCTAAGAAAGAGTGCAGGCGTACAGCATTATCAGATCAGTACCACAATGAGGACCAAAAAGGACTAGATGGAATCGTTGTGTAGCTATTTATTCATCTAAATACACCCACTACTGGCCAATCATTCACTCTTTGCTGGCAAGTAAGAACCACAACTAAAATTCCTTTAAAAAGAGCGGGTTTGGGCATGGAGTTAGTATTTTATTCTCTTTTAAATTCTAGTTTACAGAGAGGGAATATCTAGAAATCTCTATCGCTTAAAGCAAAGGTTTAAAGAACAGCCGATGCTGCCGCAAAAGCTCTGAAAAGCCTTCGGTTCAGCCTGAGAAAACTCAGTTTCTCTATTAGATATTTTTCTGCGTTTTCATTCTCTTTTGTTTAATTATTGATAAGTGACATCAACATAGCTCCAAGGACTTAGGCCAAGATATTAAAAAATAAGGATCTAAACTCAGGCTTATTAATAGAGAATACATTCAGGAACTTATTCCCTCCCAATAATAAAACTTTTACAATATTTTAATCAATTTTTTCCTCTGAAATGTTTTCATGTTTTGGGCAACTGAATTATTTTTTCATAAAAAATGGAAAAAAAATGTATTTTGAATGAAAATCCATTTTCTCCATACAAGCCAAGCATTGTCCCTGCAAAAGTCCTAATTCACTACAAACGTATTTTGTTGAAAAATATCGTTGATAGGAAGTTTTGGACAAGTTTTACTTGTAAGTCTGCATTCAAAATCTTACATAAGTTACCCAGCTTGCACCAGGATTGGCACCCGGCAGCTCCCATGTACTTCCATGGCAGCTGCTGGGTTCTTTGAAGGTTTGAAACTCAGGCCATTGATTTCAATGCTTCAGGAAGGATCGAAGAGTCTAGCTTTGGCTACTGTCTTTTTAAAATCATGACTTTTGCGTGTATCTCCAGAGACTGATGCTTACTCCCAATGTGGTGTTGCAGAACTGCGACAGCACCACCGGAGGCCATGATGGAGAAGGATCCATATCTGGATTAACACCAGGTGCACAGATGTTGAGATCCTGGATTGTGATGTCACTTCCTGAAGTACTTCCATTTGCCAACGCAGTAGCTGGATGGGGGCCCGGTGTGGGTTGGTCTCTGGGATGATACCATGGGAGGGGGAAGGGCTGGGGCTGCAGGTGGCCAGGAAGGATTAGGCTGGGGTGGGTGGAGCTTTGCTCCAGGGGCAGGGCTTCAGGTGGAAGAGGAGGGACTGGGACTTGCCTTCACCCGCCACCCATGACTGCAGTGGCAAAGCTTTTGGTCTTTCCGTGCATCATGAGGCTGGCCTAAAACCCATAAGAGCTAACATGCAATAAAACCTGGGGGGGTTTAACATGTCTTCTGGTTTCTAGGCCTTGAGGGGGTGGGGAGGGGTCACACTTTCAAGCTTCTCTGAGTCAGAGGGGGCTAGAATTTTTTTAAATGAAAGCGGGGAGTCACACGCTCGCATGACTCCCAGCCTTTGGTCAACGCACCGAATATCACTGGACTTGTGCTGAGCTGGCAACTGGTTTGGTGCCAAAAGCAAGCCACGGCCCCGTCTCTGTGCCTCAGTTTCCCCCACTTTAAAAGACAATCATGATACTTCATGTACCGTACTTTGATAGCCATGGTCAAAAAGCCCGTGGGGCGAGAGAGCATGAAAAAGACGGCGCAGCGGCCGCCTCGGAAATCTCATTGTGGCACCGCATTAAAATCCAGGCCCTATTTCACTTGCCCCTTCTCCTTCCTTCAAAGCAACAGAGCGAAAGCTGTTACGCAGCCGGGGAGCGATGGAGGATTGCGCCACCGGGACCCATCTAACTGCGGCTCAGACAATCTGCCACACACGTGGAGAAGGTGAGGGAAATACGACAGTGGCTCCTTATCAAGCCGGGGAGAGGGGGGCGTGAAACATCATACCTGTGAGGAGAGGCGGAACATCAGAGCCAGTCGGGCACAGGCGCCTGCCTGCGTCTCTCTTTGCAACAACCCTGAGTGAGCTTTGCGGTAATGGGCCTGACTACTGTAAACACCTGTGTGTGGCAGAGGGACACAGCTGGAGGGTGTCTCTGCTGATCCATTAGCCGCATGTGCCACAGGCCGGTTGCTTGATGTTAGGGAAGGAGGAAATGCATTAGGGCGATGGAGGGAAAAATCATCCGCAGCCCAGACTTCCCCCTGCTCGTCGGATTGCTGTGCTCCTTTAAGCTTCATGCCTTCCATCGCTCTCCCCCTTCACATCTTCTCTTCCCTGCGGCAGCTTAGCACAAGCACCTCCAGAACTTGGGGGGAATTAGTTACCTCCGCGTTTTCTGTTGCATCCATCCCGCAGCCAGACTTCCGCAAATCCCCCCGCCCCACATAACCAGCCAGTGTCACTGCAGGCGGCGTGTTACAAGGCTGCGTGCTCACCTCTCCTCCACTATTTATACCACCCTGGCACTGAGAAACCCTGCCCCAGAGAGCTTATTTCTTCTCTGTTCCGATGCCATCTTTATCCCCAACGCACATCCGCCTAAGAGGCGGGCAGTGACTCTACCTGCATGGCACAGGCTGTCTTTTCACTAGGAAAAGAGGTGGCTTCTAAACCCATGGCCTTTAGCTTGAGGTCACTAACCGATGTAAATTCCTAGGCAGCTCGTAGTTGGCGCATGAGCTGGCAGGCCGCATTAAAACCAGGGTCCCCCAGCTTTTCCCATGGGAACACAATGAGGCGCTTTGTGCTTATTAGGATCTTACCTCATGGTAAGACACCCACCTGCCCCGCTGCCCCCGGGTGAAGATGGTGACCAGCAGGAGGGGCGTGGTTGTGCTAGGAACAGAACGCAGTACACCCAGGTGAGTCCGTCTCCCCCAACCCAACCACAATGTCTTGCACCATTGAACTGTTCTAATTTTGGAAAGAGTGGGCACGATTCCCCGCTGCTGTGCACCTGCCGCCATCATAAAATCATAGAGCTGGAAGAGATCTCAGAAGGTCATCAAGTCCAGCCCCCTACTCTAGGCAGGACCAATCCCAACTAAATCAACCCAGCCAGGGCTTTGTCAAGCCGAGACTTAAACACCTCTAGGGATGGAGACTCCACTACTTCCCTAGGTAATCCATTCCAGTGCTTCACCACCCGCCTAGGGAAATAGTTTTTCCTAATATCCAACCTGGACCTCTCCCACCACAACTTGAGACCATTGCTCCTTGTTCTGCCATCTGTCACTACTGAGAACAGCCTCTCTCCATCCTCTTTGGAACCTCCCTTCAGGAAGTTGAAGAGTGCTATCAAAATCACCTGCACCCAGGTGAAGTCACCGTGCCGGGCTGCTCGCTGAGCATGCAGGCCCAAAGGTGGGCTTTGCGAAGGTGGGCAAGCCACAGGAGCACCAGCCCCAGAGTGCTGACAAATGCTTCGTGACGCGTACTTTGTTGAACATCAAAAACAACCCACAGTCCTGGGGCACCTTCGAGACCAACACATGTATCGGGTCATGCGCTTGTGAGGGAAAAGCCCACGTCATCATCTTTTATAAGAACATAAGAACAGCCAGACTGGGTCAGACCAAAGGTCCATCTAGCCCAGTGTCCTGTCTGCTGACAATGGCCAATGCCAGGTGCCCCACAGGGAGTGAACCGAACAGGGAATCTGTCACTTGATCTGTCTGATTCCATGTTCACATCCCATTAACGTTCAAACTGACAGTAGTATTTGGGGAAGAGGGGATGGGAAGCTGGATATGAGTCAACAGGGTGCCCTTGTAGGCAAGAAGGCTAATGGTATAATGGGGTGCATTAGGAGGAGCATTGCCAGCAGATCCAGAGAAGTGATTATTCCCCTTTATTCAGCTTCATTGAGGCCACATCTGGAGTATTGCGTCCAGTTCTGGGCCCCCCACTACAGAAAGGATGTGGACACATTGGAGAGGGTCCAGCGGAGGGCAACCAAAATGATGAGGGGACTGGAGCACATGACCTATGAGGAGACACTGAGGGATTTGGGTTTGTTTAGCCTGCAGAAGAGAAAAGTGAGGTGGGATTTGAGAGCAGCCTTCAACTTCCTGAAGGGGGGTTCCAAAGAGGCTGGAGAGAGGCTGTTCTCAGTAGTGACAGATGGTAGAACAAGAAACAATGGTCTCACGTTACAGCGGGGGAGGTCTAGGTTGGAAATTAGGAAAAACTATTTCACTAGGAGGGTGGTGAAGCACTGGGATGGGTTCCCTAGGGAGGAGGTGAAATCTCCATCCTTAGAAGTTTTTAAGTCTTGGCTTGACAAAGCCCTGGCCGGGTTGATTTAGCTGGGATTGGTGAAAAACGATGAGGTTTAACCATTGTCCCTTATTTTTATTAATTTAAATTTCCACAGCTGCAGGAAATTATGGGCGAGTCCAACAACGTTGGTGGTCGGAGGCGGGGACTGAATTATTTAGTGACATTATCTAGTAGACATTAAGCTTCAAAACAGCCACAGCTTTAGAAGTGCTAAGACACAAATTCTCAACCTCACATGTCAAAATTCACAAAGTAAAACACCCTTAGGTTGAACTCTCATAAGGCCTCATGCAGCATTTTTCGTACCGTGCCTCTCTGAATGTTGAGGATCCTCAGTGGGAATATTTTAATTGGGGTGTGCTGAAATTGACGTTCACCAACATTTACCAAAAACATTGAATCCTTCCAAGCCTATAAAGTAGTAGTCTGATTTTTCAAAGTAGCTGAGCTCCCAGTTACATGAATGGCAGCTCTTTTGAAAATCAGCTCATTTACTTCTAGGGAAAATTTTAAAAACCGAAGTCCCAAAAGAAGCACAAGTCCCATGGACTGTCGCAGGACGTGTGCACCTAAATCCCATAGGCACTTCCAAAAATTTCCCTGGTAAATTCCTAAATTGGGACTTAGGAGCCAAACGTTAAACTTATTTTAAAAGCTTGAACTTAATTTACCGGGGCCAAACAAGGTCCACACAAGGGATTCCATGGGCCAATTCCAATTTCTATGCTTCTGTAACCTGGTCAGCACTCACCTCACAAGCGCCCCCGCTGGGCCAAGTGCAGGCTCCTACACTCTCTCCCTCTTAAAAGCCTTGCGGCTACCCAGCCTTCCAGCCGAGTCACACTCTTTGTACGATCACAGAGCCCTTGAACAGAGGCCCATCCTCTGCAGAGTGTCTCTCTGAATCCAGTCCGTTCTCAGTCTGTTTCCCTACTTGGTGCCTCCCTGGCTTCTCCTCCTGGAGACAATGTTCTACCAGCTCCCCGCTCTCAGCTGTCCTCGGTTCTACCAGCCACCCCGACCTTCCCCCTTCCCGGTCTGACCTGCAACTGAGCTACCTCCAGTGCTGCAGCTCCTTTTGTAGTCCCTCCTGGCTCCTGATTGGCTGGTTCCTCCATAGTCACTCTAGCCTGCCAGGAGGACTTCTCTATGGCTTTAGGCCTCGGCCCACCCTATCACAGGACCACATTTAAACAGACTGCTTTCTAGCTAGACAAACTCAAGGGTGCACAGTACAGCAGGAAAGAGGCTGATAACCATTTATCGCTTTGCATATTCCGCCATTAACCTTTTTGCTGAGCGATACACTCTTGTCCAACTACCATCCATAAAAAGAGGAGCAGTTTCACCGTAGTTCTTACCCTACATTTCAAGATGACACACTGAAACCAGAGAGCACATTGGCATACGATCCTGGAGAGTGTTCCTTGTCACTTCAGATTTTCTATTTGTGTCCCTGCTCAAAGCTTGTCAACCCACACGGATTAGAAATTAAACAGTAAATGAGCCTTTTCCACTGCCTGCCTCAGGAAGGATTAGCATATTTTAAGACATGCTCAGGGGCTTTGCACTTTCGGGAACAAAACCTGTTCAAACACAGAATTGATATGCAACCACTGAATAAACGTAGCCGCCTGCAGAAACGTGGTTCTCTTTTCTTTGCTTCCCAAAGTTGCCTCTCTCTTCCCAGTCGACCTCTTCCCCAAGTTCAGGTCATCCATTTGGGTGTGGGTATCTCACTCGGGGCGGAGCACATCTTATGGGCAAAGAAGTTGGAATGGCAGAGTATGCTGGACTTGTCTCTGCTACCCAAACCACTCACATGGGAGACAGCACACGGAGAAAGGAAAGAATAAATAAATAGCACAGTAGCATATGAGAGGGGCGTTAAGCAAATATCAGAAGTTTGGCAAACACCTTCAGTTAGGACACCCAATATCCCCATATTGTCGGGACCATCCCAATCTGAGGGACATTGTCTTTTATAAGAGTGGCCATATTGGATCAGACCAAAGGTCCATCTAGCCCAGTATCCTGTCTGCCGACAATGGACAATGCCAGGTGCCCCGGAGGGAGTGAACAGAACAGGGAATCATCAAGTGATCCCTCTCCTGTCACCCATTCCCAGCATCTGACAAACAGAGGCTAGGGACACCTATCCTGGCTAATAGCCATTGATGGACCTAACCTCCATGAATCTATCTAGCTCTTTTTTGAACCCTGTGAGAGCCCTGGTCTTCACAACATCAACTATCTACCCCCCCTTGCACCCGAAAACGATGTCCCTTATCACGCTTGCTCTCAATTTACAGAATGGGATTATCCCATTTGAAGGCATGGATCATTGGTGTAGAGTAAGTTAGGAATATTGACCCATGTATCTGTAATTTCTTATTTGCTACATTGGATGGCACCCACTGCTGACAATGAAAGAGACCCCAGTGCTAGTGGCCCATCAGCCAGAGACAACTAATCCTTCCTGGGAACAGGCAGGATAGCTCCTGAAGAAGGGCTACGGAGACATGTGTCCATGTCACCGCATATTGGGAACCCCTCTTGAATTCTGTAATTTTCCATGAGAAGCTGGGAGGGGACCAACTTCACAACAAATGACTCCTGCCTTATGCCAATCCTATTTAAGGGGGGGGAGAGAGTGAGGTAATTCTGGTTGTTACTTCTCCCTGGCTACCCCACCCAAGATGACTGATTCAAACAAGTAAGACTGAACTGGGCCCAAGCTGGAAGGGTGTCTGGCCTGTGAAGATTAGTGTGAGATCTTACACGTAACTAGTTTCTTCAGTGCACAAAGCTTAACTTGTGTGTTTATTTTGCTCCGTTACTTACTTTGTTCTGTCTGCTACCTCTTATGGCCACTTCAATGCTATTTTTACACTTAATAAAATCACTTTTGTTCCGTCACAAACCCAATGTAAGTAATTACTCCCTGGGAGAGTGAGGAACCGGGACACATCTCTGTTTACATTGAGAAAGAGGGGGAATTTCATGCGCTTACACTGTATAAATCTCTATACAGCATGAGACGGGTTCATCAAGGGTTCAGCCCCCAGAAGGGCCATGCACTGGAGTGCTGGGAAAAGGTTTCACACTGTCCTGCCTTCAGCCTGTGTCTGCACCCAATGGGGTGTGGTCCTGAAGCAGGCTGGAGACAGGACAAGGTTACAGAATGGCCTGGCTGTCAGGGGTAGCAGGCTCTGTGGTGTCTCAGCACATCAGGCGACAGTCCCAAGGACATCCCGGCCCCTCATGAGCATCATTAATGGCAACAGCAATTTTGGAAGGGATATAACCCTCAGGCTTAAACCTATCGAATATGGGGGATAGATTATCCCAGTTCTGCTTGCTAACACCTTCCTCAGAGATATCTGGTACCAGCCACTGTCAGAGGCAGGATACCAGATTATATGGACCCGTACAACTATGCCCGCATTTCTGTGAGCAACAAAAGATTTGTTTCCTTCCGTCCAGCCCCGCCCAAGCATTTGCCTCAATAATTCAGAGCAAATTATCCCAGTCATTCATAACACCAAACAACGCTGGTTGAGCCTAATTAATTTGCAGCCATCTGAACAAACAGACTGTAGCATTTGGGGACCAGGGCACCTGCCGGGGCACCGTGTCCCATAACTGGCCCATCTCCAATCTTTAATTAATCTGTCATCTTCCATTATATCTCTGCAAAGCATCTAAATAGCTTCCACCTCTAAGAAAAGAGCCACAGTCCCGAGAAACTGACTGCTGTTGCATCGTGCACACCTAGCAAATTTAGTGATTTCAGTCTCTTAAGTGCCCGTGTCATTTTAGAGGCACTTTGGCCCTTGATTGCATTGTAAACGCAATGTCATTAGTGTGAATACAGCCATAAAGCACTCGTTCAGTAAGCTTTTGGTTACAGCTCACAGGGACAGAGGAATTAAATTAGATCCCGCGCATGCTTTATTGTTACATATACTCCGAAAGGAAATAGCTACTTTCTACCCCGTGGGCCTTTCTGCTCCCTGAAATGTCTATTAACAAATCTATGGTAATAGTTTCATGGGAAGGTACTCATTTTCATTTCCAATTTCAGACCCTTTCGTGACAAGGCAAGTTGCAGGTTGTAGAGTCACTCAGCCCCAACGGGAAGCTTCCACGTAGCTCATGAATTTGCAAATTTCCCTTTTGGCCGATGGACACTTGCTCAAGAGCAACACGCCCCGGCTGACATTGGTGGCAGGCAAAAAGGCACCATGGCCTTCCGACATGCAAAGAATCGCTTCACTTCTTGGAGGAGATTTTTTTTTTTGAAAGTCCCGCATTGTCAGCTGTCCCTGGCTTTGAAACAATACTACCATGTGCTGTATAATGAAGGCAACCTGGGAACATGTGGTTCCACCTCAAAATTCCATGGCTTCTGGTGGGAATGGGGAGCAAAGGGGAACGGTGGCAGAGAACGGCCACCATCACTACATAAATCAAGAGATTTTTATAGTGGAGATGGGGCAGTCAGCCATTGGATTTCCATGGATGTTCATAAGATTTGGCCAGCTACACAGCCACACTTTGTGCAGTTGACCCTAAATCATGCCTGGATCTGCGGCCTCAGTCCAACCCGGCCCATAGTGACTGCTGCTGTCTCCAATACCACACAACGGGGCTTGACTTCCGATTGCTGCCGGAAACGGGTTATTCGGAATCTCTTTTCCTGAGCTTTCCAAATCTCCCGTCCAGCTCAGCCGCCAGCACCCTTGACCAAAGTCACGGAAGTGAAGGACGACATTCTGTCACCTGGGGAATGCCACAGCCCCCTTGCTTGGCCCGTGCAGGTTGCTGTTTACCAGCTAGCACTTGCAAAACAACAATGCTGTTGGAGGGGGGTCCCGGACAGGGAGACTCCACATCACTGGGTATCTTAGCATGCTGTGCTGTGCACTTCATGGCTGGCACTGTATCGATGTTGGGGGGAAGCTTTATTAAATATTAACACGAGTGTTAAGTGCTGGAAGCCTGGTTCTCCTGGGAACACAAGATTCCTGTAATTCGGGGGAGACGGGCGTAATACAAACTCAGATGGAAAGAATAGATTTTTTACTCATTTAAATAAGGGAATTCTATACATTTAGGCCCAGAGCCTCAGCTGCCAGAAACCAGCAACGTTCCATTGAAACAAAAGGGCTCCCCCACTTTACAGCAGGGAGATGTTCACTTTCAATTCTGTAGCCAAGGAAAATTGGCCTGTGCGTTAAGACAAAATGGACTGCAGTAACAGTAGCTAACTCTGAAATAGTGCTTTCCCTCCAGAAGCCCAGAGGCCCTTTATCAAGGAGGGGAACAGCATGGGTCCTTGTCAAGGGGTCGCTCTCCTGTGAGTGCCCCTTTGTGGCTGAGGGCACGTCCACAATTTTTGGCCCGGCTGTTCTCCGGGAATGAAAATGTTCCCAAAGGATTTTTTCAGGTCTATTGCCTGGGACCAAGCATCATCTTACCCCCTTGCTGCAGCTGCTGGGGATTGGGGGGAGGGGGTCAGGCCAGCCCGCTCCCTTGGGTCCTGACCCAGGGACCCTGTAAGCAGCAGTTGCCTGTTCAGTATCACTGCTGTCCACTGCTACCTCACTCCCTGGGCCACCTCCCCAAGACCCTGCTCTGTCCGGCCCTCTCTCTCAGGGCTTGGAGGCCTGGCTCTCAGTGCACCCTGTCCCCGGTTTCTGTAAAGCTCTGTGGCTAGTCTCGGGCCTCTGGATCTGGGTCTGAACCAGGCTAAAGTTCAGCTCACATTCGGAGCTGTCCAAGGTGCTGATGTCCTCCTAGTCACAACCTAGCTCCAGTGAGCTGGGCCCAGCAGCTTCTTTTATACTGGCCTGCTGGGCCCTGATTGGCTGCAGCAGAGACAGTCACTCTATCCTGCTTGGAGGACCTCTCTTCTGTTTGCGGCAGGTTGCGGCAAGACCTCCAGCCCAAGCAGGGGGCGGTGTGGCCTAGTCCACCCCATCACAGTCCCTCTTAGCTGATGGAGAAAACGTGGGGTTTGAGACATGAAGTGACTTTTCTCGAGTTACCCAGCTGGCCAAAAGCAAAGCCAAGAAGAGAACCCAGGTCAGCTGGGTCTAGACGACCAGCAGCGTGCAGCAAGGTGGGGAACACGTGTACTCACTTGCTGCGTGAGCCCTAATGCATGCGCTAATAGCTGCGCAGGGCGGGTTGACCTACTCCCATTTCAAAGCAGAGCAGAGCAAAGCACCCTGGGAACCTGTAGCATGAGGTAGCAGGAGCTGCATAGATAGTTAGTGTGCAGCACACTAGTGGGCTACAGATGCCACTTATTATAACCCCACATGCCACGGCCACTGGCTCATGACATTCAAGATGAAACCTCAGCCAAACATCACCTTAGGCTGTACACTCATTGGGGCAGGGATGTAGCACTGAAAGGGTTAACGGAAGGCGCAGAGGTGCACACAAAAGCCAAGCTGCCTGCTATACTTTCAGCAGTTACTTCAAAGCAATTACATATAATTAATGTGCCACAGCTATCTTGTTCTAGGCTAATTAAATGCCTGAACACTTGTTTTAATATCAGATTAAAAAAATAAGCTCACATTCCATGTATTCTTTTTTGAAGGCAATACCATGTTTATTACTTATGTAAATGTCCGTAATTACACCCCAACTAGGTTATCTTATTTATTGCATTCTCATCCTTTTAATAGTCACTGGCTCTTTAATTAACTCACAGAAAGCAAGAGGTGTCTTGTTAACTGCAAATTAAATAGTTTTAAATAGACTCTAGCTTGCAAGTGGGAGATTTCCTTTTCAAGGGACGGACGAGTTGCCGGGAGGCCTGGAAGTGCTTACGTCTGCCTCAGTTTGTAGGTGAAGCCAGTCAAAGCCCAGGCACAGTTTAAAGGTCTGAAATTCTCCCCGTAAAACAAAACTCCTCCAATCCAAAGAAAAGATAAAACCTAAGCATGGACCCTCATTCTGAAATGAGCACCCCACAGCCTGAAAACAGTGCACACACTCACAGATTGGTTTCACCCGTCAGCAGACAAGAAGGCCTTTGATCAATCTTCTCCAAGCACTCCCTGGTGACTTATCTGCAAAGGTGGCACCCATGTGCTATGTAAGAACATAAGAATGGCCACACTGGATCAGACCAAAGGTCCATCTAGCCCAGTATCCTGTCACCAACAGTGACCAATACCAGATGCCCTGGTGGGAGGGAACACAACAGGTAATTCTCACATGATCCCTCCCCCCCATTTCCAGACAAACCATGGCTAGGGACACCATTCCTACCTAACCTCGCTAATAGCCATTGATGGACTAACCTCCATGAATCTATCTAGCTCCTTTTTGAACCTTGTTAAAGTTCCGATCTTTACAACAACAATATAACATCTGCTGGCAGCTTGAACATTAGTGGCCTGACATCCGCACTCAGTGTTGCTTTCAGAAATGCTTTGCCGTGCTGTTTATTGAAGGGGGATTAAATGCCGAGCCTGAATGGGGAAGGAAGTCACTTCCATTTAATACTGTGCTTTACTGCTTGTAAAGGGGACTCATGTGTCCTCCATACCACGGCAGTACATAGTATGTGAATGAGAGAATCCACCATTTTTCTCTTACCTCCTATTTATGGGTAGGAACCAACTTTGTGTTCTGAGTTTGTGCAGCAACTAGCCCACTAAGGTCCAGGGCCATGGCTAGAGCGCCTACTGCCGTGGCAACCAAATATATAATAATAACGACCCCTTGCATGCTTTAAAACTATTTCAACAAAGTCCTGCTCTAACGTCACGGTAAATCATCATGTTCTGCTCTAACACAGTAGATGTATAGAGTCCAAGGCCACTTGCACTGTGGTCAAGGAATCTGGCCTCCCACACAACACGTTCCTCCAGAGTTGGGATGTAAAATCCCTTTTAATCTGTTAACTGGTTAAACGTTATGTTCAACCAGTTAACCGCTTGAACGGGGCGAGTGGGAGGCTGCTACAACCCAGTCGGGCTGAAGCACCCTCCTGCCCACAGTGCAGTGGACTGCTCCGGCCAGGCTTGGCCCACCACAAGTGAGGGCAACTCCTTCCGGGCAAGGCCCACCAGTTAACCATAACGGGGACTCATCACCCGGTAAGGATGGCGATTACCAGTTAACCATTCACATCCCTATCTCAGAACGTATATTTTAGAAGAAAAAAGATCCCATCATGGTTTACAAACCACCAGAGATGAAGTCTATCTATCATGAAGTTTGCAAGAAGATTTTCAAAAGGGAGACAAGCTCTCATTTTGGACTCAGAGGCTTGACTTGCAAAAGCCCATGGGCAGGCACTGAGCACTTTTGAATATTCAGCCACTTAGACTAGGTCTACAATAAGGAGAAGGTCAAATCAAGATATGCAATTCCAGCTATGTTAATTACCTTGATTCGAGTTTCCCCACCGTCTCCACAGCGGGAGGCTAATGGGAGGCTGGTTTCCTTTACTCCTCACAGGAGCAGGAGTACCAGCCACTGACAGAAGCACCCTCTGAGTTTGATTTAGCAGGTCTTAACTACACCCACTAAATGGAACTCCAGAAGATCAATCGCAGCAGAGTTGACTCTTCCCCAGAGTGAAGACATGAATTTAGCAGCAACAGGCCTACACAGGAGCATGAGAACCAGGAAGGGCAATTTTCTAGTTTATCATCATTGTCCGCACTGAGAAAAATGCCCAAAGCAAACAAATTAGCAGATAAATAGAGAAGATTGATTTAGATTTTCAAAATCTTGTCAGGCTGAAGAGATCACAACTGATTGTACTGAATGTGTGAAATTCTGACTCCACTTTGCTTTCACCATGTGATTCTGTGTCACTTTCCATTCACAAGAGTCCATTTCCTAAGGCGTTATATTAGAAAATCCTCGATAAAATGGACTTTTACTCCAATTCATACAATATCTGCGAGTGTGTTAGATCATTGGGCAAAGACGGTCTTTTTACTATGAGTAGGGATTTTGAAATGAGGCACCACCAAACAGCTAAATCCATATTTAGGCACCTAGATAAATAACCATGGTTCGCCGAAGTCCTGGTCCCAGCAACCCCACTGTCTCACAAAAGGACCTCTCACATTTGCACTAGTGACTAGGGGACCCCTCGGGAAATGACTGAACTTTGAACACAATCAAATTATAACAAAAGGATCAGGGTTTCAAAGGAAGATGTCTAAAGGACTCCCATTCAGCAGCTGTGATCCATTGCTCAGAGGTCAATGCAAAAGCTCCCATTGGGTTCCATGGGTATTGTATCTGGTCTTTTGCACGCAAATTGGACATACAAATTGCACATGCAAATACCAGTTTTGTACACACAAGTGGGAGCCTTGTTGGTGCAGTGAGTGCTGATCAGCGTAGATAAATAGCAGAGCTGAACAGCTAACTTAGAGAGTTTGGACACATATATCCGGATGGAAGAGTTTTTCTAAGGGATGGATCAACTGATAAATCTGCAGAAGATGGTTACGTTGCAAATCGCAGAGCAAGGCTGAAAATGATGAGCAGGCTGGAGTACATGACCTATGAGAAGAGGCTGAGGGATTTGGGCTTGTTCAGTCTGCAGAAGAGAAGAGTGAGGGGGGATTTGAGAGCAGCCTTCAACTACCTGAAGGGGGGTTCCAAAGAGGATGGAGAGAGGCTGTTCTCAGTGGTGGCAGATGACAGAACTAGGAGCAATGGGCTCAAGTTGCAGTGGGGGCGGTCTAGGTTGGATATTAGGAAAAACTATTTCCCTAGGAGGGTGGGGAAGCACTGGAATGGGTTCCCTAGGGAGGGGGTGGAATCTCCATCCCTAGAGGTGTTTAAGTCCCAGCTTGACACAGCCCTGGCTGGGATGATTGAGTTGGGATTGGTCCTGCCTTGTGCAGGGGGTCGGACTCAATGGTTCCTGAGGTCTCTTCCAGCCCTAGGTTTCTATCATTCTATGATCCAGGACCATTGCTTTCTGTGGTGTCCACAGTAGAATTTAGCACCCGCTCATCACAATGACAGCACCCGCTCATCACAATGGACCTACCGATGACCTAGCTACCCAGTGAAAGAGGCTCATTTCAGTGTGCTATGTACATCAGCCCCGAAACAAATGGATAGGGTGCCTTTTCCAAACCCAGAAATAATTTTGTTGTTAAAAGCCACACTTGTAAATCATTACTGCTAACGATTCAACATAACCACTGAGATGAACAGAATGGCCATTATTCTGTACCAGGGTAATATGCGGGGGTGGGGGGGAGGGGTTCCATTTGAAAAATTAGAAAGAAAATTGGTCATCTGTGTCTCAAGCTGTTTTTATCCTTCCTAAAATGCACCGTGAAAACACTGGAAGGGAATAAAATAGAATGGCAGCTTACAGTAATGCTGGATAGCCTGCACCGGTATTGACCACGTCTGCAGTATATTGATAAACAGATCCATTGTAATAAAGAGCGGATGCAAAGATCACACTGTTAACCTTCCTGGGACCAATTTTTGTCAGGGTACATGAGACACACAAATCCCATTAAGCGGAATGGGGTGCCGTGACTGGTGTAAATTGGCATAGCTCTAACGAAGCCGGCAGAGCTCAACTGACTGACCCCAAGTCTGTTTCTCTGCGTGAGTCTAGTCCTCCACTGATGACCAAACTAAGAGACTTTATGCCTGGAGGTAAAACTGCAAATGAAGGGGTGGAGGGTGTATGGATATGAATGGAAAGCCTTCCATAATGTTAGAGCAACACAACACGGTCAAAGGATACATTTTTTAATTATCACAATTCAAGAGATTCCCCAAGCCAAAAAACCCCACCAAACCCACATAAACCTGCTTTGTAAAAAGTTACAGCAGCCCTATTTGTGCATATGCACATTCATCCGTACGGAAAGTTCTCCATCTACTTATCTCCATCCTTTACAACTGGTATCCATGGAGACTGCGGAGGGCAAAGGTCATGATTTTGCAAAGTATGTCCTTAGGTAATTGTGCAATTTTCATAGCTTCCTAGCAGCCACTGGGGAACAACTAGGTTATGTCCCCTTGGGCGATTCATCATAGATCTTTGCCAACTCATTCATTTTTAAATGATCTCAAAGAAGCCTTTCCAAATTGGAAGCTTCTGTAGCATCAATAGAGGAAAAACAAGCCCCTAGCATCCGTATCCACAGCCTATGCACAGAGGCATAAGGATGGCAAAGAAGAGAGCTATGGGCCATTTGTCTCAGCAAGCAACAGCCGGCCAAGCTGGAGACTGTTCCTTCATTTCTGCAGCAACCATGCAACAAACAAAGGACATTGCATAGGCGGATGCAGAAAGGTGATTTTGTTATCCCTGTAATGGCACCTGTATATTGTTTGGGGGACGGTATCAAACCATGGTTGAAGAGACTCTACAGAATAAGTTTCTGATCCTGAAGGAGGTCATTATCTTAACCACCAGCCCACGCAGTCTATCGCACTCTGCATTAAACTGGCCAGTAACCAAAGGCAAATTCACCTTTCTAGCATCGCCAGGAATCTGGGTACGTGGCTTGACCCAGTCCACGGACCTCTCTGGCTGCCCAAGGCCATGTCTACACCAGACCTGGAAGGTCATGTTAAGGTTCGCAACTCCAGCTACATCTTCATGGAGGGACTGAGAAGAGTACCGGTACCAACCAGAGCTGCCCTCGGTGTTTGATTTAGTGGTTCTTAACTAGACCCACACAATCAAATGCCAGAAGATTGATTTCCACTGCGGCAAGTGGAGGGAGATGTGGCCTAAGGGGAAAGTTGCCGAGTGGCCAAGCGTCAAGGTCAGAAAAGTCTGAGGAGCAGCTCAGCAAGGAGTCCAATGAAAAGACTTCCCTTTACAGATTCTAGTCAGGAAAGTGAACCTTCATTGGGGAGTAACAACAAAAAAAATAGTTGGGAAGTGCTTCTCAGCAGAACTCTTGAGCACAGATCCATGGATGAGCTGAACTGCATAAGTCTGCAATGGGAGACTTCAAAAATACCCCCAGGAATCTCAAGTCTTTCCCACGTCTCCCTGACTTAAGACAGTGAGAAGTGAAATAAATCAGCCACAATGTAGGATACTCTTTCCTGGACCCAGTGCACCAGGGACTCTCACCTGACTCTCCTTAAGCAACTGCCTTCACCATAGGACTCACTCATTTTCTCTGGCCCAACGAATATTTAATATAAAATGGGAGAGTTTTAATCAGAAGAGACTGAGACACATCCCACAGCCTTGAAACTAGGGCCCGCTGTGGGGTGGCAGCAGTCCCTGGTCCAAACAAGAGTGGGGATTTTAATCTAGGTCTGACGATGCACTGCAGCAGATGGCTGGGACTTTCAAAACCACACACACTGTCAAATGCGCAACATTGTCAATAGCCTGAAAAGGCGGAAACACGTTGTCTCCCCTTCTAATCTCTTTCTGTTCCAGAATCTCAGCTGTTACCTGGAGCTATTGTTCAAAACAGGTCGGTTAGAAGTGCCATTTTTAAGTTGACAGTTTCCCTTTAATTCTAAGGAGCTGAAAAACATTTCCAGTTTTTGGACAGATTGAGTTTTAACAACACGACACACACATCCATTTGTTGATCTCGGCGCCTCGCTATCCAGCTTCAATTAACACGAGGAAAATGTGGCAGGCTTCCAGTGTTGTGGCATTTGTCTAAGTAGCACATGGCCAAGCAGTTGGAGAAAATGTTTGTCATTGATGAATGACAGAAGATAATTTGCGGCATGACACCTGGCCCACACAGCCAAGTGGTAGGGGGAAAAAATCAGATAGGAGGCTAAAAAAGATCTTTCAAAGAAACCCCAAAGAATCATGTAGCTTACGGAACCTACAAATAAGAGTGAAATGAAGGGAGTAGACAAAATAATGAATAAAGAGAAGGTAAATCAAGGTCTCTAGCCAGGGTGGAAAGAGACAGACCCATACTGGACTGGGTCTGAACAGATTTGACCTATGCTCTATCAACAGCTCTGAGTCAATTTCCTTTCTTCTTCAGACACCATCCAAGATATCGGTTGTTCCAACGGCACGGTTTGGGCCATGGATATTTTAGAGAGCAACTTTCCCTAGATAGGAAGGAAGTAAAAGAATATATTGCCGGAGAAGAAGCAAATAGCTGCCTACGGGAACAGATCGGCCTTGATTAAATAAAAGCCTGTAAATAAGTAATTTGGTAAGCCGCATCTAAAACCAGGCAAACAGTATAAATATTAAAAGAATGCTATGTGATGAATGATAATGCACACGTCAGAGAGCCAAACTGAAAACTCATTTTAGGAAGTCCCCTGCCTGGGATTTGCAATAAGGTGTTTCTCGACAAGAGTAAAGGTGACTGGGTCTGGGTCTGCCCCTCTCTGGAAGACACCTCAGGAGGTGCCATGATGCAGCAGAGAAATGCTTCCATGGCCAGTGACATGAAGTCCTTTCTTCCTTCATCTGCTCATACACACACTGGATCAACTCCTCTGGGTTCCAGACAGGGCTGGGAACCCAACGCACATTTTCTCCCCAGTCCGTAGCCCTCCCCACACACCTACCATAAGGAAGGAGCATTCCCTACATGTTCCTGGGAACTTGGGTTCTAAAGGGAGCTCCTAGCCCTGTAAATTCCTCTAGGCAAACAGGCAATCCAAGCCTCTACCAGGCCCCTTAGGGCTCTGCGGTGGGTCTCCTAAAATAACCTCCTCCATCTTCCCTGAACAGACTGAGCCTTTGGATTGCAAAGACACGCAATCAAAGTCATGCTGGAAGGGCATAAGAAGTGGGGTTCCGCAGTGGTCTGTTTTGGGGCAGGCTCTGTTCAATATCTTCATCAACGATTTAGATATTGGCATAAAGAGTACACTTATTAAGTCTGCAGATGATACGAAGCTGGGAGGAGTTGCAAGGGCTTTGGAGGACAGGGTCATAATTCAAAATGATCTGGACAAACTGGAGAAATCGTCTGAGGCAAATAGGATGAAGTTCAATAAGGACAAATGCAAAGTGCTCCACGTAGGAAGGAACAATCAGTCTCATACATACAGAATGGGAAGTGACTGTCTAGGAAGGAGTACGGCAGAAAGGAATCTAGGGGTCATAGTGGACCACAAGCTAAATATGAGTCGTCAGTATGACACTTTAGCAAAAAAAAAGCCAACATGATTCTGGGAGGCATTAACAGGAGTGTTGTGAGCAAGACATGAGAAGTCCTTCTTCCGCTCTACTCTGCGCTGATTACGCCTCAACTGGAGTATTGTGTTCAGTTCTGGGCACCACATTTCAGGAAAGGATGTGGAGAAATTGAAGATGGGCCAGAGAAGAGCAACAAAAATGATGAAAGGTCTAGAAAACATGACGTATGAAGGAAGGCTGAAAAAGCTAGGCTTGTTTAGTTAGAAAAAGAAGCCTGAGAGGGGATATGATAACAGTTTTTAAGTATCTAAAAGGGTGTTACAAGGAGAACAGAGAAAAATTGTTCTCCTTGGCCTGAGAATAGGACAAGAAGCAATGTGCTTAAACTGCAGCAAGGGAGGTTTAGGTTGGACATTAGGAAAAAGTTCCTAACTGTCAGGGTGGTTAAACACTGGAATAAATTGCCCAGGGAGGTTGTGGAATCTCCATCACTGGAGATATTTTACAGCAGGTTAGACAGACACTTGTCAGGGATGATCTAGATGGTGCTTGGTCCTGTCGTGAGGGCAGGGGATTGGACGTGATGATCTCTCGAGGTCCCTTCCAATTCTAGGGTTCTATGACTCTATAATCACCTGTCAAAGAGAAGCAGCTGGCAGGAATGTGTTTTGTGAGAGCAGCGGTACCCATGTTTATGAAACACCTCTGTTTCATTAAGGCATCATAACAAATTTTGTCAGACGCCTTCCCTGCCATCCCTGTGCAAGGTGGCATAAACAACTCCTGTAGCACAGCCCAAGCGAGGCAAGAGAAATCTCTTGCCATTCCTGACCATTGTCAGACAGAGGTAAAACTCCTACGTGTCCTTCCGCCTTAACCAAAACTGCTGCAAACAGAGCTGTAATCGGCTGTAATATGGGATCCTTCGAAAAGCAGATCATCTTGCTTGGAATTCAGGGAGCATGGCAGGTCAAGCCCTTGGATTTACATTCACTTGGAATTCTCCTGGGGTATATCTCTACATAATATAGTGAAATGTACCAGGACTTACCAAATAAGTAAGCACTGGAATAAATTGCCTAGGGAGGTTGTGGAATCTCCATCACTGGAGATTTCTAAGAGCAGGTTGGACAGACACCGGTCAGGGATGGTCTAGATGGTGCTTGGTTCTGCTGTGAGGGCAGGGGACTGGACTTGATGACCTCTCGAGGTCCCTTCCAGTTCTAGTGTTCTAGGATGCTATGAAATGAGGACAGTGCTGGCTATCTGAATGCCCTGGAGAACATGGAGGAGATGTTCTGCAAACACAAGGACTCCAGGAACAGTGGGGAATATTAACAACAGCCATGTGGCCCTATAAGCCTACAGCACCCTCAACGAAACCAGCAAGGATCTGCCAGGGTGGCAGTCCCCACCGCACCCGAGACCTACCCTCCTCTAGTGCAGAGAGCAAGCGCAGAGCTGGATTCAATGCTGCTCTCATCCCAGTTAGCTTCCCTGTGGCTATTCCTGGAGTCACAAGGGGAGCACAGGGACAAGATCCTCTGCTCCTTGGCTCTGCCCCTAATTCCCACCAAGTGAACATGGAGGGGTCCCACAGCGTCCCAGGGAGGAGGCTGTAGAGTGCGCAGCAAAAGAGGCGTTTGGATTATTTTGGTCCTTTTAAAATAGGGAATATATTTGATTCTGATGTCCTGTCCCAGGATAGGGCACCTCTCCGCCTAGATCTGTGGTTCTCAACTGGTCGTCTATGGTGACCTTTTCCGTGGTCCACAGGAACATTGTCCAAAGTCACCCGGCGTGGGCAGGCACCAAAAATCTGTTAGTAAGAAATAAATTTCAAACCAAAATGTTCGTTGTCTGCTCTTTTTTATCATGTCTCAAAAAGGAGGTGGTCCACGAAAATTTTTTGATTGCCCAGGTGGTCCGTGGACTGAGACGAGTTGAGAACCACTGACCTAGAATATGGACACTACCTGATTGGAATAGAACCCTCCAACAAAAACCATTGCTACCTTCTTGGGGCCGGGGAGAATGGGGGAGAACTGTACTTGGGTGTCAGCCCAGGCCACAGCCTGCACCGACTTAGCCACATTGCTCTTTTTAGTGTGCCATTTGGAATGGAGCTAGTACGAAGGGTGTCTGCCTGAGCTGGGAATCACACCTCCTAGCTGTTGTGAGCGTGCAATCAAAGTCTTCCAACACTGAGGGTTTCATTTCATGCTGGAAGGGCATTACAAGTGGGTTTCCGCAGTGGTCTCTTTTGGGACCGGTTCTGTTCAATATCTTCATAAACAATGTAAATGATGGCATAGAGAGTTCGCTTACAAAGTTTGCAGATGATACCAAGCTGGGAGGGGTTGCAAGGGCTTTGGAGGACAGGGTCATAATTCAAAATGATCTGGACAAACTGGAGAAATGGTCTGAGGTAAACAGGATGAAGTTTAATAAAGACAAACGCAAAGTGCTCCACTTAGGAAGGAACAATCCAAGTCACACATACAGAATGGGAAGTGATTATCTAGGAAGGAGTCCTGCAGAAAGACATCTAGGGGTCATAGTGAACCACAAGCTACATGAGAGTCAACATCATGACACTGTTGCAAAAAAAGCAAACATGATTCTGGGAGGAGTGTTGTGAGCAAGACACAAGAAGTCCTTCTTCCGCTCTACTCTGCGCTGAATACGCCTCAGTTGGAGTATTGTGTCCAGTTCTGGGCACCACATTTCAAGAAAGACGTGGAGAAATTAGAGTAGGTCCCAAGAAGAGCAACAAAAATTATTAAAGGTCAAAAAAGCATGACCTATGAAGGAAGACTCAAAGAACTGGGCTTGTTTAGTTTAGAAAAGAAAAGACAGAGCGGGAACATAATAGAAGTTTTCAAGTACCTAAAAGGGTGTTACAAGGAAGAGGGAGAAAAATTGTTCTCCTTGGCTTCTGGTGGCAGGCCAAGAAGCAATGGGCTTAAATTGCAGCAGGTTTAGGTTGGACATGAAAAAAGACTTCCTAACTGTCAGGGTGGATTAGCACTGGGATAAATAGCTTAGGGAGGTTGTGGAATCTCCATCACTGGAGATATTTACGAGCCAGTTAGATTGACATCAATCAGGTTTGGTCTAGCTTGGTCCTGCTGTGAGGGCAGGGGACTGGACTTGATGACCTCTCGAGGTTCCTTCCAGTTACAATGTGCTGTGAGTCTATGATTTGCTTCTCTCTTTATTGTCCTCATGGTCAAAGAAGCAGGGCCTTGTGTGTGAAGAAATTACTTGTTAAAGCCACCGATCCCCCGAGGGGGCTGCACTGAATTGGTGGGTTTCACTCACTTAATACCAGGCCACCTTTTGACAGAGGATAGGTACAAATATTACAACATCACTGAAGTGTGACTGTTTCTAGGTCAGACGGTGGCAGCCCTGCAGAAGGCAGCACACGGTGCAGGCTGCAAGGAGAAGGAGCTTACGGATTTTAGAATTAGGCAGAGAGACTGCGTGGTCCAATGGTCTAGCATCTGGAGCGCTCTGGCCACTGGACGAGGCGTCAGGATGCCTGGGTTCCACTCCTGGCACTGCCATTGACCTGTTGTGTGCCATGAGATATGCCGCTTCACCTCCAATTCTCCTTCCAACCTGTGTCTGCCTTGTTCACTTAGACTGTGCTATTCCTGAGGCAGAAGCTGTACAGCGCCTGGCATACTGGGCAGAGCTATTCAAGTGATAAGGAGTCTCTGGGGAAGAAGAAATGAACCAGCATTGAATAAGGAAGCCTGTTAGGAGTCATTAGCAGGGAACTCAGGATATGTCTACGCAACCCTGAAGATTGATGCTACTGCGGTTGATCTTCCGGGGTTCAATTTAGTGGGTCTAGTAAAGACCCACTAGATCGAACTCAAAGGGCACTTCCACCAGCACTGGTTCTCCTGTTCCTCACAAAGAGTAAGAAAGCTGATGGGACTGTTTGCTTCCATCAGCCTCCCACAGTGGAGACTGCGTGGAAATGCCATAAGAACGGCCAGACTGGGTCAGACCAAAGGTTCATCTAGCCCAGTGTCCTGTCTACCAATAGTGGCCAATGCCAGATGCCCCAGAGGGAGGGAACAGACTAGGGAATCCTCACAGGATCCCTCTCCTGTCATTTCCAGACAAACAGTGCCTACGGACACCATTCCTACCCACCCTGGCTAATAAGTATTGACAGATCTAACCTCCATGAATTTATCTTGCTCTTTTTTAAACCCTGTTAAAGTCCCAGCCTTCACAACATCCTCTGGCAAGGAGTTCCGCAGGTTGGCCGTGCGCTTCATGAAGAAGTAGGATTTTGAATGAGCAAATGAAGTTGAGTTTGGGGTTAGACAAGTTCACGTGTTTTCCTTGATTGTTGAGCATTCATTGCTAATGAGGATTAGATATAGATCTGCTTTATTATTTATTTTTGCAATATACATAGCAGTAGGGTTTTTACCTTTTAGCAAGAAACCGAAGGGGGCTGATATGCATTTATACTAACACCCCTTTACAGCACCCTGGCAATAGAAATGGTCCTTACAGTGGATAAAATTACATTAACATGCCAGAAGGAAACAAAGGCGCCCTGATGTAAATGAGAATCAGGCTCCAACTGTTTGTTACCTCCATGAATCTATCTAGATCTTTTTTTAACCCTGTTGAAGTCCTAACCTTCACCACATCCTCTGGCAATGTAAGATAAATTAAATAGCTGGAGTTGATGTATGTGGCTGGAGTTGCGTATCTTACTTCGACTTTCCCACATAGTATAGACCAGGCCTCAGATGTCAGAGCGAGCAAGCTGTCACCAATAGGAAACAAAGAATGGTAGAAGAAGGTTGGCTGTGGCCAGCCTGGGAGAGGGAAGACCTTCAAATCAATGTGAGTGAGCTTCAAATATATACTGGGGAACAAAACACAGGCCTGTGAATATCTGCGCATCAGTAAATATGTCACCATAATCTTTTTTCAAAAATCTGTATCTCAAACAAGGCCTTTGAGCCAGGTTTGTGGTAAGTGTGAAAATTAGGGCTGGGGTTTTGAAACAATTCTAGTCCCATCTAAGTATGTATGGGGAGCATGGTGAAAATTTCTGTGTATTCAGAAAATGCAGAGAGACTAGCATGTTATTATTCTTATTTTATTATTGCATACGGCTAAAGAAAAGAAAAAATAGCTATTTTGCTATGGGAGACACAAATTCAGAAGAAAACTGTTGACTTTACATAAAAAAAAGTCCAAACTCACAAGAGCAACTAAAAACATCAAGAATGATTAAATTTCATGTACTTGAGTTAGAACTGGGTAAGGGGGGCAGGGAACCAATATTGTCTAGTAGGATAAAGCAAGTCAGCAATCTTTGAAATCTTATTCATCTTTGAAGACCCAGGGGATGGTCAGGTAATTGAAAAGAACGGCAATAACACAGTCGTTTCTAATAGCTCAGCACTGCTGCATATGCACACAGAAACACTGCCCCTTCAGTGAAATAATTACTGTACATTGCTTAGTGAGCATGGCAATACTTTGTAACTGGTCAAGATTTTTTGGCCTCCCTTAATGCAAAATACAGGGGGACTTACGGTTTAAGACGATGAAATTGGTGTTTAATTTATATATTTGCCAACTCTCTTATAAACTGGCATCCAAATGGATTGGTTTGAGGGAGCCGTCTATTTCTCATGGTGATGGTTTAGCCCCTAAAACACGTCAGAGTCTAGGATGTACTACTCAGAAATCACTTTGCCAGGAAACAGCTAATTTGGGAGATCTTCCGAACAGACACCCCCCAACCCTGCTCTCTTGCAGCCTCAGGATTGTTTCCTTTTCTGCCAAGCCAATGCAGGAGTTGAACACGCACCCGCCTTCTTAAACAATCAAACACAGTGTCTGACCCAGCAAGGCACTTCAGTATGTGCCTGGTATGAAGCACAAGTCATCCCGTTGGCTTCTCAGGAGTACTCCTATGGCCACATGCTGAAAAGCTTAGCAAAGATAGCCATTTGATGTCAAAAACACTGCACACAGCTTGAGTAACGTACTAGTGTTAGGAGGGGCATTGCTTCCCTCTCTGACAACTCCCTAACCCAGTGTTCCTTAAACTGTGTGTGTCACCGGTGTGCCGTGAGGCAGGTAGAGGTGTGCCATGGAGAACAGCAGAGTTCAAAATGGCCGCCCTTAAAGGGTAGGTGACTTTCTTTTTTTTTTGGCACTCAATTTTTTTGGGGGGGTCAACAAAATATCCTTGGTGTTCCTCATAAAAAAAATTATTGTTTGGTGTTCCTCAGTCTTAAAAAGTTTAAGAAACACTGCCCTACCCAGAAGCAAATTCTTTTCAGCAGCCACACATCACACCTCAAACACACTCCCCCAGAAACCTACCCCTGTAATAAACCCAGTGCCAACTCTGTCCACTCATCTACACAAGTGACACCATCACAGGACCTAACCATGTAAGCCACCACATCTGGGGCTCATACAACTCCTCCAAAGCGATGTATGCCTTCAAGTGCCGGCAATGCCCCCTTGCCGTGTTTATTGGCCAAACCGGACAATCTCTACACCAGAGGGTACGTGGACACACATCAGATATTCAAAACAGTAACAATAAATCTGTAGGTTCGGGAACATTTTAACCTGCCCGGGCACTCAGTCTTGGATTTAAAAGTAGCCATTCTTCTACAAAGGATTTCACAAGCCAATTATGGAAAGAGTCTGCAGAATTGACCTTCATATGAAAATTGGACATTGTTTCCCTGGACTTGAACAAAGACATTAAGGCTGTGTCTAGACTACATCCCTTTTCTCGAAAAAGGGATGTAAATTAGACACTTTCAAATTGCAAATTAAGCTGGGATTTTAATTTCCTGTGCTTCATTTGCATAATAGCGTCCGCATTTTTTTCAAAGCAGGGCTTTTCAATAGAGAAACGGAAGTTTAGACAGGGATCTTTTGAAAATAAACCCCTTCGTGGAAAGAACCTGTAAACCTCGTTTTTTGAAGAGTACAGGATCTTTCGAAAAAGGGGTTTATTTTCGAAAGATCCCCATCTAAACTGCCTTTTTTCTATCGGAAAGCCCCATTTTGAAAAAAAAAAACCATGGCCACCATTATGCAAATAAAGCATGGGAAATTTAAATCCTGGCTTCATTTGCAATTTCGAAGTGTCTAATTGACATCCCTTTTTCGAGAAAAAGGATGTAGTCTAGGCATAGCCTAACTGGATGGCCCATTATAAAACCAGTCTTCCATATATTCAACAGCTCATTTACATCAAAAGCTAAGTATGGGACACTACCAGCCCACTCAATTAGCCCCATTAGCATCGGCACTACAATTGACAGATACTTTTTTTTCCTTTCCCTGTGGTTAGTGTTGCCCACCAAAGCTTATGATATTCAATATATGGTTTTGTTAGTCTCTAAGGGTACGTCTACATTGCAAGCTTATTTCGGAAAAAGCTATTCTGGAAGATATCTTCCGGAATAGCTTATTCCAAAATAGAGCATCCACACTGCAGGGAAGCCTCAAATTAGTCCGAGGCAGGCTAATGTGGTTGCGCTATCTCTATTTAAAGCCCCAGGAGCCATTTGGTAGGAATAACTTTAGAATGTCCCCGGTGAGGAACTATTTCAACATAGCAGCAGTGGAGTGTCCACACACCCCCTCTTCAGAAAGAGCTTTTTCAGAAGACATGTTATTCCTCGTGGAATGAGGTTTGCCAACGTCAGAAAAATCCGCCATTATTTAGATTTTCTTTCAAAATAACACAATTGCTGTCTGGACGTTAGTATTGTTTTTCCGGAATAACGGCCATTATTCCAGAAAAATGGTGCAGGGTAGCTGCATCCTAAAGTACCACAGGACTACTTGTTGTTTTTAAAGTTACCGACTAGCACGGCTCCCCCTCTGAGACTTCCCAGATATATAGAATTTATGTAATTGAAAGAGACAATGTTTCATAGTTTTATCAAGAAACTCAAGTGCACTTTTGCTCACTTCAGTATTCCCAAACAATTTGCGATGGGCAACGGACGACAACTGATATCATTGCAAACCAAATATAATTATATTTCAGCCCCACAACATACTCACTGGCTGAGTTGCCATTCCCTCTCACCAGTTCCTCCTCCACACGGTCGTTTCAAAGGAATATTGCTTATTTCTCTTTCCTTTCTCCTGTTGGAACCAACGAAGATGGAGATGAAATTTATCAGAACTGTGATGCTCTCCTAAGCAATCAGAGACAAGACAAGTATTGTACCATTTTTCCAGGGGACTATTCACCTGCTTAAAGATAAGCACCTGATTACGCCCCATGTGAGATCAGAGCTTAAAACAAAGGGCCGCCTGTTTTTGAATAATAATACATAATAATTATTGTTAGTTTGCAAAATGATATAAATTGGGAAAATGGAGAATTGCATGCAGCAAAGCTCGGTCTAATGCGGCGCGATAGTTTAAAAATTGCACCCTTATGCACAAAGAGTGAAACCTGTTTTACACATGTGGGGAGGTAACTTTTATTGAGTTGGGATGTGTCTAAATACCTTGGCCATCTTCATTGCTTTCACTTGCCCTATGCTGTGTCTACCAGCCCTGCCTCCCATTTCAACGTCATGCTTGCCAGTCGGTTTCTGTCTTTGGCTCCGTGTCACTTTCATCCCATTGGATGGCTGTCACAGGAGCTGCCCAATGGTGCGCCACTAATGAGGCATCTTAAAGAGCAGCTGGGGATGTGCAATTGTTGGATATGGGTCAAGGCCAACAAAGCAAACAGAAGAGAGAGACAGAGGCGGAATGAATACCAACAGGCAGGGGTCCTATTCTCATCCGAAACCAGGACATTCATTACCAGCTATTGTAACCTAATTGAGGTTCAGTCAAGCTGCCTCTCCCTCGCCTCAGATTTACAATTCAAACCTATGAATAGGCCAATGAGCACATTGTTCCATGTGGCCACGTTACCCGGGGAGAGGAAGAGGCATGTCAGAAATAAATGAGGCATGAAGTCCAAACTCAGGGTGAAGTCAGAGCTGAGGCCTCATTACTCGATGCGGACACATAAGTTAAGGGCAAAGCGTCTGGAGATTTTTTTGCATCTCTTTGAGGCTTGTTTGCTCGTTAAGCAGAGCAAAAGATTTTTAAAAAAAATCTTTGTTTATCTTCTAGGGGGAAACAGAACCCTACAAACTCTATTGTATCCCTATAGGGATTTCACCTTGGTCTTTAACTAAGGCAACTCCAAAGGCAGAAGTTGGCTTTTCATTTAGGTGTAACTCCTTTTTTTAAGTCCAACTTTTTCAAGATCCCTCCTGATCTCATTTGGATGACGGACGGGGCCATGATACACAAAGAAGAGTGGCACGAACAAAATGGACTTGAAAGACCTTTTCTTCCCCTCCTCTTCACACAAAGATCCTTTAAGGCCACTAAATGTAACCTTTCCCCCCACTGATCTTCAGTAATGGCACCATTTATTACGGCATCGCTTCGTTTTCAAAGTCCGCCTGCCATCTGCACTCACGGAAACCCAGCGTGACTGTTTGTGTGCAGTGCACGGCTAGGAAAGCAAGGAGGCTTGGGTGTTGAAGCGAAAACAAGTACACTAAGGCTGTGTCTACATTGGCGTGATCTTGCGCCAAAGCGGCCGCTTTTGCACAAAAACGTGCTGCCTGTCTATACTGGCTGCGAGTTCTTGCGCAAGTACACTGATGTTCTAATGTATGAAATCAGGGCTTCTTGTGCAAGAACTCTGACGCTCCCGCTCAGGAAGAAGCCCTCTTGCACAACTGTTCTTGCGCAAGAGGCCAGTGTAGACAGGCAACACGAATTTCTTGCGCAAGAAAGCCCTATGGTTAAAATGGCCATCAGAGCTTTCTTGCGCAAGAGAGCGTCTACACTGGCATGGATGCTCTTGCGCAAAAGCACGTCTCTTGCGCAAAAGCACATGCCAGTGTAGACGCTCTCTTCTGGAAGAGTTTTTGCACAAGGACTCTTCCGCAAAAGCGTTCTTGCGCAAGATCGTGCCAATGTAGATGTAGCCTAATTGACAGTGGGGTATCCAAAGCCGCAGTGAGCAAGTGAATCATGACGCACAGTTTTGTCATGGGGGATTTCTGTCCCACAGAAAAGCCCTTGTCTCACCCAGATGCAGGGCCGGGGCGGGTGGCTACCTATGAAGAGTTGGTAGACATTAGAAGTGGTTCTGTTAGGGCCTTCAGGGTTTATGGGTTGGATTCTTCAGGGTAAGTTAGGAGTCCTGTCCCAACAGGAAGAGGGCCAGAGATATTGGAACTGAGGGTACTGGACTGAAGTGGTTTCCATCACATACAGGGTCTACAGTTGAGTTTGGTGCCTTTCCGTGCTCCCGCTAAAAACATTGTTCAAATCCTGTCCATATCGGGGTCAAAAAGGACAGACAAATCACAGAGAGGAGGCTCAGAATGCAATTTGAATATTTTAGATACACACCCAGCCCCCATTATCATCAAATCTGACCCCCCTCACACCTAGCATTTTCATTCTCATGGCACCACTGAGAGACAGAGCCATGCTATTATCCCCATTGCACAGAGGGGCAAACTGAGGTAGCACGTCCAGCCTGAAGCCATGTCTACACTAGGAAACTAGTTTGAAATTACTAAATTTGACTTTACGCCCGATGTAACAAATTCGAACTAGCATGTCCACATGATGGGGAAGCTTCAAAATCAGCCTAAGGCAAGCTCTGCTAATGTGGATGTGCTATTTCGACTTAGAGTCCCAGGAAGCACTGGGGAGTAGTTATTTTGAAATAGCAGTCCTGGAGCATCCACACCACTGTTATCTTGAAATAATTGTTTTTGCAATTAGCGTCACTACTGATGAAAAGCAGGGGTACAAAACTTGAATTCCATGGCCTGTTATTTCAAAATAACAGGCTTAGTAGTGTGGACTCTCCATTTATAAATTCGACCTCGCAGGGGAGATATTTTGAATTAAAGTCTTAGTGTTGACCAGGGCCAGCCTTGGACTAATTTTGAGGCTTCCCTGTAGACACGCTAGTTCAAATTTGTTAAATCGAGAGTTATTAATTCAAATTTAGTAATTTTGAAATATTTTCCTAGAGTAGACATGGCCTCTGTGTGTAAACTCTTCATAGCAAGCACTGTCTATTCTGAGATTAGATCAACAGGCCCTGATTTCAGTCAGAACTGCTGGAATATAAAGAATAATACATTATTATTAAAACAGCCTTGCACATCTCCTCCCTCGGCCGTCGACAACCCAAGGAAAAGAGCCCATGATTGGCCTTAAAAGGATAATCATCAGCACCATGTGCTTTTCAAGGTCAGGCAATTTGAAAATCTACATACTTCCAGTCTAATGATCCCCTCTCCCTCTGTAACTCCAGGAATGCATTATTAAGCCTGCTGATGAAAACGGGAAACGTTCTGCTGTTTTAATACTTGTTTTCCTGTCTCATTAAAGCGCCACCTCTGCATCTCCCACTCCCTGTGCTATGCCAGCCCAGGTGGGAAACAGAACGTTAAAGCCACGGCAGGGACATGAGTGATGAGGGCTGGAATGGGAAATCGCTAGGAGGAAGAGAGGTGTAAATCAGCACGGCTAATGTTCTGCGGTGTTTACCTGCCCTCAGTGAGTTTCCTTTATTACCGTTTGAACTCAGCCCAGAAAGAAAAAAACAGTCCAAACAAATTGCCCCCAAATGAGATCCAGAAGGAACTGGTGGGAAGGGAGAGGAACAGAAAACCACTTAAAAATGAAAATCAAATTGCTCAGTCCAGCTTGCAAAAGAGACTGTAAGATGCTTGCAGGTATTTCCCTACACCCCCCCATGGGGGTGTACCCCCCTCTGAATTTCTCCAACACCCCCCCCCCCCCAGTTTTGTGAACTATGGTGCCATACAGCCCACCTTCACCCTCACGGTCTCACCCCTCATCAGCCCTGACACCCCCCCATGTAAATTCAAACACCCCCCCTAATTTCAATTCCTGGGGAGGCTACTCATGCTCGTACAATGCATCAATCAATGCCATTTACCTGGGGGTGAAGTGGGTTTAATGTCTAACCAGGTCGGCCACAAGTGAAACTGGTCTGATTGTGTTTTCTAGAGCCATGTGATGTGCATAGCAAATCATGTCCAGGAAACATTTCACTTTCTTTTCCTACTATCAAAGTGTCTATAAGCATTTTTCCAGCTAAAACTGGGTAACTAGCCAGCAATCCCAAATATTAGAGAATTGATATGATGAAAACACCATAGGAGTGATACAGACCCTTCTTCAATAACAGCCTGGTGTTGTCCTTGGTTTTTGGAACCCTTTGAATTTCCTTTCCTTGTTCAGACAGTTCTGTGCTGTGTAAGTTGTTCTCCCTCCTACATTGCTCATCAATCAACTACAGAATCAGAAGAAAAACTCCTCCAATTGTCTCAACTGCAGCTGGATCAGAAATAGACGGGGTAGCCCTTAGAGCAAGCGTTAGCATTTTAATTGACTCAGCAGTAAGACAAAGAAACTGACAGGTGTGTATCTTGCAAGGCATTTGCTGAAGCAATTGGCATAAGGCTGTGAGGTTTGTGAACTTTAGCTTGGGTAAATGCCTTATGGTCACCCTGAGTTTTGGGAAACACATACTTAAAGGGGAAATATGTACCAGGAAACCACAAAAACAAGGCATTGACACTTGAAAACAAATTGATATATACGGTACTAAGATTACTAGTCTGCTAATCCATAGGTTAAAAGTACCCAGCATTATTAGGAAGGAAATAAGATATGGACAAGGAGGCAGACCACTTGCATGGATATGCATGATGGCCCATAGAACCTATAATAGGCCAGATTACCATGTAAAACGGTTCAGTCATGTGGATCACTCTTGGCACCAGATCCCCAAAGAAGGTGTGATAATATCCCAGAGGAATGGCACAAGATATTGCTTTGATTCTGTATTTTTGTTCTCTCTTCTGTGGATGGAAGCATGTGTGTCGCTACTGATTGTGCTAAAAAATTGTTTGAAGAGTGTTGTTTTGCCCTTAGAGTGAATTGTCGTTGTGCATATAGGAGTTCCCAACCAGATACGGAACTTACACCAGAACTGGAAGGGACTTTGAGAGGTCATCAGGTCCAGTCCCCTGCCCTCGTGGGAGGACCAAACACCATCTAGATCATCCCTGACAGGTGTCTGTCCAACCTGCTCTTAAATATCCCCAGTGATGGAGATTCCACAATCTCCCTAGGCAATTTATTCCAGTGTTTAACCACCCGGACAGGAGCTTTTCCTAATGTCCAACCTAAACCTCCCTTGCTGCAATTGAAGCCCACTGCTTCTTGTCCTATTATCAAAGGTCAAGAACAATTTCCCCCTCCCTCTTGTAACACCCTTTTAGGTACTTAATTTCCCACCCCAGAGGACCAAGATGTTTTGAACTAACAAACAACAAATGGTCTGGTAGCACTTTATAGACTAACAAAACATGCAGATGGGATCATGAGCTTTCGAGGACACAGCCCGCTTCGTCAGATGACCGGAGGTAACTCCAGTCATCTGAAGTGGGCTATGCCCACAAAAGCTCATGATCCCATCGACATGTTTAGTTAGTCTATAAAGTGCTACCTGACCATTTGTTGTTTTTTTCTGTAACAGACTAACTCGGCTACTCCCTGAAGCACCTTGAAATAACTATTTTTTTTTTTCCTCCCTGACGTATAGACAGGCAATAAAGCATCCAGTATTTATACATATTAATGTGGGGATAGCAAAATCCATATAGCATTTCACTGGGGTCGGGGGACGATCCAACATGCCTCTTTTCAATCATGGGACGTGGGGAGAAAAAAAGTCATCCTTGGATGAAAATATGATGAGTTATATCATTTGGAGCACAAGAAAGGGGGGAAATTTCTAGTTTAGAAACAGGGAGAGCTGGGTCCAAGTCCATGCTTTGCCACAGACTTTCTCTGTGACTTTGTCAAGTCATTTAGCTTCTGTGGGCTTCAGTTCTGCATCTGTACAATGGGGATAACACTGCCCTGCTGCACGGGAGAGTTGAAGGTAAATGCATTAAAGACGAAGGTAATGAGATGGGGACCATAAAAGATATTTGGACACAACTTGGGCCGTACATGCAAATATGAAAAGTGGATATGAAGTCTTACCTTAGTCTGTCTCCCATCATTGTACCCTCCCATATAGATTTGCTCTCCAGCACCAAGGATGGAGTAAGATCTAGGGCATGTCTACACAGCAGGGCTAAAGCCGAAATAAGCTACGCAACTTGAGCTACGTCAATTGGGTAGCTGAAGTCGAAGTACTTTATTTCGGCTTTTGGTGCTGTCTACACTGCAGGAAGTCCGAGTTATGGCACTCTTCCTCCAACCTCTCATACTCCTCGTACAATGAGGGTCACAGGAGTCAAAGTAAGAAGTCCCCCCCATTCGATATTATTTTAACATTATGTTGAAATAACTGCTTGTAGTGTAGATGCGGACTATTTTGTTTCGGAATAACGTTAGTTATTCCGAAATAATGCTCCTATGTAGACGTACCCTTCAAGAGAAGAGGAATAAAGATCAGAGACATGCCACCAGAACCCAATTAGGCATGGAATAAAATACAACAAAGGAATAATTCTATTTCACTGCATCTGAATCGGAAATCAGAAAAGGACTTCATTTTTACAAGAAAATGGAGTCAGGTAAGATGAAAGACTATACAAATAAGGCCCTTCTGGAGATGATGCTGATTAGACCGTCAATGGCATTTTCAGTTAAGAAACGGACGAAATTGAAGTCAGGAGCTGAAAGGGCATTTTAAATGTTGATGACATTTGAAGAGCAAAGGTGAAAGATAATGGTGTCAAGATCAGAATGGAAGGCCCATGAAATAATCTGGGGTGAACTTCTGCCGTGGAAAGTGTAACAATGCCCAAAGAGTGCTCCTAGGATAAATCCTGAAGGCAGAACGCCAGTGGAAAGAATTCATATTCGCTAAAGCCAAGACTCTAGGAAGATGGGCAGAGAGGAAAAGGTTGGTGTTGTTTGAACAAGTGTACAAACAACGAGTGTTTATCCAAAATAACCCAGGTTATTTGGTGGAGAAATTAGGTTCAGAGTTTTCTGATCAGAACAAGTCCAGTACTTTCAGATGTCAGTTAGCCAAAGTTTGGGGTGTGTCTAATCTAGGTCTACACTACACTGTTCTTCCAGAAAAAGCTACGCAAATTGCAAACCGCAATTTGTGTAGCTTTTTCCGCTTCTTTTTTAGGAAAAGGATTTTCCAACTTTTGGCCCGTCTACACTGGGCCAAATGTTAGGAAAAAACCCTTTTTCGGAACATCCCTTCTTCCTCGTAAAACAAGGATTACAGGGACGCCAAAAAGCGCATCTGCTCTTCTGAAAAAAATTTCAGAAGAGCAGACACGTTCCCTGGATGCGGCAGAGTTTTTCTGGGATACCAGGGTATCCAGGAAAAACTCTGTAGTGTAGACATAGCCTTTGGTTTTTTCTTACTGGAGTGCAATACCTCCTCTCTGAGTGTGTCTACACTTCAGGCTGGAAGGTTTTATTCCCATCTCAGGGAGACATTCCGTCCCACCTGTCTCCTACAGCTAACATGCTAAAAATAAAGCACCGCAGCAGCATTGGGAAAGGTACATAAAGTGTTAACAACACTGAATCCAAAATTTTGACTCTCCAAAAGGATTCAGGTCTAGTCCATGTTTTGGGAAAGGTTTGGGTTGCGTTGAGCTTTATTTATCCCAACAATTCTCTATTAACCTGAGCGGCACGTACACATGACATGATATGGCATAAAAGTGTTTCCAGCACTTGTTTGTGATGAACTGCATAATAACTTATTACTTCGTTGCTCACGAAAGGCGAGGTTTGCCCAAAGGCATTCTGAGGAAGTCTTCCTTATCTGTCACGTCTTGGTTAGAACTGGTCACACGTATTTGAACAACAAAATCTTTCTAAAGAAAAATACCAAAAAAGTTTTATCCAAAAAAACCCAATAATTTTCCAGGGGAAAATATCATTTTTGGCAGCATTATTTGAATTTACTATAGGAACCTTCAAAAGAAAGATTCATTTTTAATTAAATTGTTTCACAGTTACGGATATCTTTCCCCTTTCTCTCATTACTTTTTTGTCATAGGATGGATTAGAATAAAACTGTCTGGGGGGGATGAGAGTAAAGGTCTAGGAGCTTCACTGTTTGTTTTTTCTCCCCTCCCCATCTTGAGGAGTTTGCTGGACTTCTTTAACTCTGGAAAAAAATACAAGATGGCAAAAGTAAAAAGTAAATCCACTAATGCCTCAAAAGTTGAAAATGAGCAATGTGACTAAGTTTGACTGAAAGACTTTCATTTTTTCTTTTGCTACCCTACATTTTCCAAAATAGAAGTTTGCGTTTTGTAACTTTTTTCCAAAAGGAAACAGGAAAAATAAAAGTAAAAATAAGACAGGGGCAATCCGGAAATAAAAAGGAGGGAGAAGGATGAAACAGAATCTCAAAATGTGGGTTTTAAACTATTTCATTAATTGTTTTTTGTTTTGGAAACCCAAAATGAACCAAAAAATCAAATGAATTGTTTCATTGTTTTATTTCAAAAGTTTCCCATACAAATTTGAACCATTTAGAATGAAAATTTTTACATGGAAATTTTTGCTCAGCATGTTATCAGAAAAAAAACACTTCTTCATTCTTCTCTAATGTAGACATAGAGGGGGGATTTCAAAGTGCCTGCGGGTGTTAGACACCTGACTCACACAGAAAGTGAATGGAATTTGGGCATCTTACTTTGGGTGCTTTTTAAAAATCACTCTCTAGACACACACTGAACATGAATGTATGTTTTGATCAATATATTATATAGATAAAAAATATGTAGTGAATTGGTAGATTTATTAGCCAAGACAGAGTATATCTGCTCTGGCCTGACACAAGCACTGTGACCTAGAATGATGTCTCAAAGGTTTTTATATTGTTACAAGCAGCACAGAGGTGCCCGGTAGCACTAAATATGCCTAGTGAGGACTGGAATAAATCTGCTTCCATCTGTGGTGTAGTCTAGGTCATTGTGACGTGTCCTTTCTGAATGTTCAGCTTAACAATATTGAAATTGTCCTAAGTCTTCCACTATTCAAAGCTGGATCAATACTAAAAAAGATTTACTCCCTGGCTGAGTCCATACATCTACAGTGATTAAAGCTGGGATTGGGAAAATATAGCACTTCCACTGACATTTTTCCTTCTCTCCAATCAGATAGGAAATGAAATGCATTAATGTCAAGGAGCAGAACATGTTTGGGCCACAGCTGATATTTCAACATGCTTCATTCTCCTCCACCTTTATAACTTTTTAAAAATGTTTTGAAAAGTTTCAGTGAGAGATCAAATGTCCCAGTCAATAATGTATTCATGTAATATAGCTTTTCGCTTTACAAATATATTATTTTGAATTATTTGGTGGATGCTTTTCGGTCTATATATGGCTTGTAAGTAGTTTAAGTATCAAAAATGAAAGTGCTTGAAGTGGGTTAGTTAGTTTTCATTGAATGTATATGTTCAGGGTATAATTTCTCGTCTCGGATTGGATGAATGTAGCTCGTCAAACAAAACGTCTGTTTTCAAGATTCCGATGTACAATCCAAAAGACGGCTTTCTGAAAATAGTCTCTGAAAAGTGTGCCGTTTCCATTCGCATTTTGGGGAGTAAACCTTTATGGCTAGAATGACTGCAGACAGTGACTACAAAGGAGCGGGAAACCTCGCAGAAGTGGCTGTAATTGTGGTCATCAGTGCTGGACAAAAAAGGTGACATTTTCCAAAGAGCTCCCTTCACGTGTTCACTAGGGACACTAATGGCAAAATTACAAAGGATCGCGACATATACTCTATGCCATGCAAGTGATACCATGTTTACTGTCAGGCAGACAACACTGCCTTCCCAGCATGCTGTCTGCCCCACCCAGCCAATGAGATGCTGCTATGTTAGTTGGATCTGTCAGAGATCCTGGATCTCAACACACTGGCTGGGTGTATGAGGATCACCTGTCTCTCTCCTGTATGGAATCAAAGCTGCTTGTATGTATCAACACACCTGGAGGCCACACTGCGGAAGGAAGGACTTGGGTTTTGCACTCCCCTGTGCTCGTAAAGTATCTGGCAACTGTTCAACTTCTTCCTTCCCCACATGTGTCAGGGAAAGAGGAACCCACCTGGCCCCCAGAGAATTCTCTCTCTCCGGTCAAGTAAAACAGCATACTAGCACTGAATGTGTAGCTGGCGGGTTCCCAGGGTAGAGATGCGCTAACAAGCCCCATGCCCCCGTCCTTTCAAGATTTTTGCAAACTGGCAGTTGTGTGACAGCAAGAATGGTAGTTAGCACAGAGCCTGCGCTAATCACAGTGTAATCACTTCTGATGGCACTTGCCGTTCCTTCCATCAGCGCTGTAATTTTAAGTGGATTGAGTGCCGTTGAAGTGACAGGATCATTCGGAGTGTCACCGATACATGCACCCAAAGTTGTGCCAGCTTCTAAGATGTGCTTGGCAAGGAGTGCGTAATGGCTTTCATGTTTGTAAATTTTGGGATGAGTTCAATTGTAATTACTACGGGAAAAAACTCAAACTAAAGTGTGCAAAGAGCGGAGCATACTTGCTCCTATTACATTCCCCTCTTGCTTATCATGTAGGGTGCATCTACACAGCACCCTAAACTAGAAATATGATATACAATATGAGCTATGAAAATTGCGTATCTTATTGCACGTCTATTTCGAAATAGCTTATTTTGAAATGTGGTGCATCTACACAGCACCACATTTCAAAATAATGCGCTATTTCAAGCCATCTTTTAACCTGCATGCAACAAGGTTTACCGGGATGCCGAAATAGAGCGCCCATTATTTCAAAAGAACAGGCAGCTTCTGTAGACATGGGGTAGCTATTTCGGGATACCTCTGGTATCCCAAAATAGCCATGCAGTGTAGACGTACCCATAGTAAACACCGCCAGTAATAAAGACATTTCTTGGTGTTGATGTATTTTGATTTGTTGTATTTGTAAATGCTTATTCAGGAATGAATTCCATGTTTGTTAGAGCTAACTGAAAAATGGGGAGGGAACCCAATTCCATCCCTCAAAATATCAGTTTTTCTTCATTTTGCCAGGTTTATAACAACGGACCCATTCTTACTTCTCAGAATGTTTAATCAAAGCTTTTAGAAATGGTTTTTTTTGTACAGTAAAACTCCAGTTGTCCAGCATTCAATGGTCTGGCACTCCCGATAGTCCGGCACCAACTGGAACCCGGAAGTGCTCCGGCCAGCCGGACAATTGGAGCTGCTGAGAGCCCCGTAGGCGCTCACGGCTGGGAAAGGGAAGGGGATTATACCCTTGTGATGGGTCTGCTGGGACCTGCACTGCATCCGGCTGGGGGGCGGAGGGTGGGCGGGGACTGGCACAGCGAGGGGTGAACCCTCCGTCGTTTTGCCAAGAGTTTCCAGGAGGGAAGTGGGCTCCCCACCCCCCAGACTGCAGTAGTTATCACCGAGCAGGGGGGTGAGAGGCGGTGCTGGGGGACCAACCCGGCAGCACCCCAGCTGCTCTGCTCTGCTAATTCCCCAAGTCTGCCGCTGCTCACGCACCTCCCGGACACAGTGCAGATCCTGACAGACCCGTCACAGCCCCCCGCCCGAGTACCTCCCGACACTCCGGCATATCCGATAATGCAGCACCACCTAGGTCCCAAAGGTGCTGGATTATTGGAAGTCTACTGTAAATGAAAAGTTTCTAGAACCATTCTGATACGTTAAAAACCATGACAAAAATTTAAGTCGATCCGTTTTCATTAAAACGCATTTAGAAAAAGGATAATTCATTACATTTCAACGAGCTCGACATATTCCAGCTTGGATTTTCAAAGGGGGGGTCAGGAAATTAAGCACTCCGCTCCCATGGACTTCTGGCTCATTGGACGTTTCTTCCAGGTGAGTCCCTCAACTTCCGCCAGCTAGTCATCACTCCAGCTCCTCTCTCAACCAGACGTCAACACTGGAAGACTCGGACAAGATTCAAAACTCTGGAGCTGGATGGCACTGGAATTCTGAAGGGGCCGTAGCTTCTCTGTGAACCTCGTGCGTAGACCCGTGCACATACTGAGCCGGAGAGGGGAGAGACATTTCTCTGGATCCAGGCACATCGATGGACCCTGGAGATACGTCTCTGCCCCAGCCTCTGACAACATGCCACAAGAAGAGAACAGGCCCAGCCAAGAGCAACTCCTTTCACTTTAGTGGAGCAGTTTCAAGCTATGGGCTGCGCCCTAGCACTGGGGGGGGGGGGGGTGCAATGTGGGGCGCTGGGTCTCGTTGCTGCAGGGCGAGCAAGTGAGCAGCAGAGGGGGTAAGTCAGCTCCCTGCCTGTCCTTGCACCACAAACAGTGCTGTGACCCAGAAGCGGCCGGCAGCAGGCCCCGCTCCTATGTGGTGGAGGGAAGGGGTGAAGCACACAGGGCTTTGCACACTGCCCCTGCCCCAAGCACTAGCTCTGCACTCCCATTGGCTAGGAACCTGCTGCTGGCTGCTTCCGGGGGCAACATAGTCGGTGGTGCTGGGAGAGGCAGGAAGCTGCCTTAGCCCCCCCACTGCACCACTGACCGGGAGCTGCTCAAGATAAGCCCCGCCTACCCCAACCCTGACCCCTCCCCAAAGCTGGAGCCCCTCCTACTTTCACCCTCGCCCTGGAGCCCACCCTCCAATGTTGGGTCACGGCACCAACAACTTTCTTCCACTAAGTCACGAGCAAAAAAAGTTTGAAACTCCCTGGCCCTAGCGCTGTTCTCAGTCAGGGCCTGTCCTGCAAACACTCATGCATGGCAGGAACTCCACTCATGATGCCAGCCCCGTGACTGAAATGGAATTAGTCCCAGAACTACAATTGCACATCCGGGGTGTGGTGCAGGATCAGGCACGAAGCTATTTTCGGACAGTCAAATATTTCTAGTGTCAGTACCCACATTAGAATATTCCCCCTTTTAGAAGAGCCACGTTTCCATCAAAGGCAGGAGAAGCATTTTCCGAGGAAAGCATTGGCCACGCTCATATAAAATCCCCTCTGGGCTTTATTGGTCTCGGTAATAACACGCAGGGAAAAAAAAAAGCCAGATGAAAAACTAGAATCAGCCACGTGACCATGCTGCCCTGTAAAAGGTATTTATAGGTTTTGCTAATTAGATCAATAATCACCTGCCATTTAATTATAACCTGAAAACATGTTATCAATAAAGGGACTGCTCTCCAGAAGTGCTCAGCGCACACAATTTGGACAGGGTGTTTGTGTGTGTTAGTTAGGACCAGGTGTCTGTGTGTGTTCTGACAGAGTGTGTGTGTGTATGCATGCCAAGGGTGTGTGTGCCTGTCAATTAAAGGCCTGTCAATTAAAGTCTGCAGATTGTCACAAAGACTGGGCACCCAGCACCTCCCATTTTTCTCTGCAGGATGTGTTCCGTGCTGAGTGCGTCCGTAAACGTGACCCAAAACGGGTGTGATGTTACACCGCATGACCACTGTGCCCCACAAAACTCACTATTTCCCTCTGCCTCCGTTGCCCTGTTCTGCTGCAGATGCGGCCAGCCAGCCGTCACGGCAGTGACTGGGACAGACTAGCATATATTTAGTGTTGCTATTAACGTCGGAATGACTTGGATTTTGCCCATGACCCAAATCAACGGTCGGCTTTGCCTGCCTTTTGCCACACCACAGCAGTTGTGTTCCATTGGTTCCACCACTGGAGTATCAAACATTAGGCTGATTAATGGGCTATTTGCTCTTATACAGGTAAACGCACATGACAATATGGTCTTTAAAAATCTGGGGCCAACACTGCACCTGGTGTAGACAGGCATAGCTCCCTCACTCGAATCACAGAATCATAGAATATTAGGACTGGAAGGGACCTTGAGGGGTCATCGAGTCCAATCCCCTGCTCCCATGGCAGGACCAAATACTGTCTAGACCATCCCTGATAGACATTTATCTAACCTGCTCTTAAATATCTCCAGAGATGGGGATTCCACAACCTCCCTGGGCAATTTATTCCAGTGTTTAACTACCCTGACAGTTAGGAACTTTTTCCTAATGTCCAACCTAAACCTCCCTTGCTGCAGTTTAAGCCCATTGCTTCTTGTTCTATCCTCAGAGGCCAAGATGAACAAGTTTTCTCCCTCCTCCTTCTGACACCCTTTTAGATACCTGAAAACTGCTATCATGTCCCCTCTCAGTCTTCTCTTTTCTAAACTAAACAAACCCAATGCTTTCAGCCTTCCTTCATAGCTCATGTTCACGGTACCAGCTTCTCTTCCTCCTCCGAAGGCTTGGGTGAGCAGCCTTCCCAAGCTGTGCACCAGTTAGGGCCACAGGTCCCCCAGTCCAGCAGCCCTAGCTTTGCATACTTCCAAGTTCCACCCTGAGTTTATACTGGTCCCTCCCTTTTGAGGGCCTGCCCCAGATCTAATGAACCTCCAAGATGCAGCAGGTTGGGGCTGATTGACGAACGCCTCCGGTCACAACCCCAGCCACACATGGGCTCAACTTTAAGCATGGGCTTAGGCTCCCTGACTTCACAATCACTCCCCATCGGCATAAAGTGAAACATATATAGCCTCCTGAGATGTATCAGCAGCAGTGTTGTAATCAAGACATGAGAGGGGATTCTTCCCCTCCACTCCACGTGAACACGGCCACAGCTGGAGTGTCGTGTCCAGTTCTGGGCACCACATTCCAGGAAAGATGTGGAGAAATCGGAGAAGGTGCAGAGAAGAGCAATAAAAATGATCAAAAGTCTAGAAAACCTGATTTATGAGGGAAGATCAAAAAAATAAGTTTGTTTAGCATCATGATGACAGCTTTCAAGTACCTAAAAGGGCGTTACAAGGAGGAGGGTGAGAAATTGTTCTCCTTGATCTCTGAGGATAGAACAAGAAGCAATGGGCTTAAACGGCAGCAAGGGAGGTTTAGGAAAACTTCCCAACAGGGTGGTTAAACTCTAGAATAAATTGCCTAAGGAGGTTGTGGACTCTCCATCATTATAGATTTTTAAGAGCATGTTAGACAAACACCTGTCAGAGATGATGTAGTTATTTCCCAGGCATGCCCTGAGTGCAGGGCACAGGACTTGATTACCGATGTCCCTTTCCAGTATTACACTTCTATAATTCCATATATGTAAATATTTGCTGGAATTTTTCTGTGGGAATTTCTGCCTCTTTCTGTTGACTCATATTCAAGGCTTCAAGAACAAGCTTTAACATATTTTAACAACAAATTGACATTTCACATTCCCCAGAGGCCGAGAAAGAAATTCTGGCTCCAACGAAGTCTGGGTCATTTTTGCCATTGATTTCAGAAAAGGATTTTACTCTTTGTTCTCAGACATTTCAATCTGGGTGGGATTTATTTTGCCTTCTAGTTTACAGAATACAAAATGAATCATTCCAAACGAAATCGTATCAAAATAAGAAACTGAAATGTTTTGCTCCACCAATGTCAAAAAGAGATGCTTCACCGTGGTCACAATTCCTTACCACTCCCGCACAAAATGAAATTGTGTTGAAAAATGACCCAATGTTGCAAGTTTCAATAAAAATTCATATCCCAGCAGAACATGGTTATCTGAACCATGCTAGATAAAAACTTCTTCAGGAGAAACTTCCCCCTTCACTGAAGGATTTCTTTTTTCTCCTTTAAGGAGCTTCTTTTTATTATTATTATTTTAACTTGTTCTTGTTCCTAGTTGTCACTCATGGACTTGTGGGGTGAGGATCCAGGAAAGAGATGAAAGGAGCTGGACAAAAAACATTTTGTTTTCCCAGAACAATTTTTGCAGGAATTGAAAAAGTATTGTTGAAATTTCTGGTGGGCATTTTTGGATTTTGATTTTTCTAAGCTTTAAGATTCAACAAGTAATCCCCAAAATGTGTTGAAAAAACAATCTTCAGTGTTCTATGCTGTCAAACAGCAATTTTTTACTGGAAAAAAAAGGATGACAAATTCTTGCACGGTTCTAGAAAGGAATTCCTTAGAACTGTAAAGCTATGTCTACACTGCCAGGTTCTTTCCAAATAAGTTATTTTGAAAAAATATCTCCCAAAATAACTATTTTGAAATCAGCTTATTGCTCTTCACAAGCAGGAGTTCGTATTTCGAAATAACAGGCTTGGTGGTGTGGACGCGCGTCTTGTTATTTCAAAATAATTCTCCAGTGTAGATAGGCCCTAAGAGATTATAGCTAGGAATAATGGAATGAAATTAAAGAAGGGCAGACTCAGGATGAATAGCAGTTAAAAATTCTTGCCAGCAAGACTTGAGGCTGTGTGATCGGCTCCCAAGGGAAGTGGCAAGAACCCCAGCACATGGAGCATTCAAAGGAAAGCTGAAAATACTAATGAATGTGCAATAGAGTCCAATCACACTTTGGCAGACTGAAGCACTAGGGCTCTCATTCAGGAAAGTGTGTAAGTATATGCTTAAATCACACTGACTTTTTTTTAAACCTCAGCAAGACATACGCACATAACCAAGCGGCTCCCTGAATGAGGGCTTAGCTTCTCAAATATACTGAGTAACACACACAGCTGTAAGGCCTTGTCTACATTACGTGGAAGATGGATCCTGCCACAGTCAATCTTTCGGGGTTTGATTTAGCTGGTCTAGTAAAGACCCACTAAGTTGAACTCCGTGGGTGCCCCCATCAGTGCCGGTACTCCTGCTCCTCACTACCAGGCCTAACTGAAGGGGCTGTGGGATGCTCAATTCCTCTGAAAATCAAATTGTGGATTTAAGGACCTACATTGAGGTACCTAAGTTGGAAAATCTTGGTTTTCATTACAAAGTATTGAGCCGTCAATCTGAACTCAGTAGGAGAGCATCAGTCTGGCCTTTTCTCTCACCCTTCCCATGCACCAATATGACAGTGCTCCTGCACTAACAGTAGGTTTGCAAATGGAGGCCAGCGTAGCAGCGTTCTCCTTACTCATCCTGTAGATCAGTTAATAACGAACAAGATGGGCTTGAGCAAGGCTATTTTCTCTTTCTGTGGCAACCATCACCGCCTCTCCCCCTCCCGATGTAGATTATTAAGAACAACACTGAATATGAATTAGCTGGGTCAGTCATTCCATGGCTGGGGACCTTCAGAGAGACAGCTCCACTCTCACCATGGGCAGGCAAAGATGGGGTGGATAATGGCTTATGTAAAAGATCTCAGGCACAGAGACGGTTGCCATCTCTCTCCATTGTGGGCATGGAGAGAACCATGTGACATAAGAGTCTCTTATTGCCAGCTGGCAAAAGGGGGGGGGGCATAGAAGTTACAGGTATCTCCTGAGCCTGGCACGTACCTTCTAGTTCCCTGCAGAAGGTCAGGTGAGGTCTCTAAAAAGTGTTCATGTCCTACCAATCTTCATAGCTGTTGTGAGATTACATACAGATGATACGTAAAGAGTTGTGTATATGCCATGAAAATATGTTGTATAAAGTCTGTCACCAATCAAAAAAGAAAACCAGTTTCTTCCAGACAGGAGGCAAGAGGTGCATCTCTCTTGAAAAGGAAACTAAGCATTGTAAGGCGACACAAAGGAGACCCCATTTATAGTTGAAGTCAACAGCAAAGAAGTACATGGGGGGGGGGGGGGAGAAAACAAAAAAACAGCCCTTAGGGTTAGCCTGGCCATGTGCACAGACAATGACATTTGGGTGGTGCATATGTAGGAGGCAAGGAAAATACTATCCCGCATCTAGGAAATAATTGGACAGAATGATGATATTCATGAAAATGGGACTTCAGGCTCGAAATACTGCCAAGGTAAAGTGAGAGAGATGCACAGACGCCTAATCCTCCCCCGTTAACAATTACTTACACTGAGTTTATTCATTTTAAAAAGGGGTTTTATTAAGTATAAAAGATGGGATTTAAGGGCCCGTCTACACAGCAGGTCCAAAGTCAAATTAAGCTACACAATTTCAGCTACATCAAAATAGCTTAACTCGACTTTAGGCACTGTTTACACAGCCGGAAGTTGGAGGAAGAACATTCTTCCTTCAACTTCCCTTACTCCTCCTAAAATGAGGGATTACAGGAGTTGGAGTACGAAGTCCTCCAACTCGGTATTATTTCAAAATAAAGGCTTATAGTGTAGACACGCATTATGTTATTTCGGGATAATGTACCCCCAGTGGTCATAAGAGAGATCACACAGAACAAAATAAGTGACTACATAAAATAAAACCAAACATGCATGCTAAGCTTAACACACTAAGAAACTGGTGACATGTAATCTCACCCTCAAAGTTGTTCTAAGAAGCTTCTTCCATAGACTGTAAAACCTTCCAGACCGGGCTCAATCCTTCCTCCAGTTCGGTCTTGGATGTTTCCAGCAGCCATCTTGGGAACGGTAGCCAGGGAGACCTGACAACCTAGATTACCTCACTCCCCATTCTCAGGTAGGATTTGCATAAAGTGGGAGTCCTGTTTTCTTTTGAGCCCCGCCCAGCTACGTATGGAAAAGCACATCATTTAAGACAGATTCCAGTATCAGGTGACACGTCTCTCTGTAAGGCCCCTGTCTCTCTACTTCACCGGTTGACCGGCAAGTCCGCTTCATTATCACTTTGCTAATGGGCCATAACAGCCCTGAAGCACCATTAACAGCTCCCGTTTAGCATGACTACATTAATGACAGGGTTATACTACAGATTCAGATCTTACTTGGCCTACAAAAATGACACATGCAGACAAACGGAAAAACCATATTCAGTACATTCTAACATTTCCACTAATCCCTTCCATGAGGTGTGCTTTATGTGAAATTCTAGGCGTGCTATAATCATAGGCCTGTTTTCCTAAGGCCTATGTGGAATGCCCCGTCACAGCAAGCATTAACAGGGAATGCAGGAAGCATTGACTCTGTGCACGGGACATGTCCTGGGGATGATGCCCAGTGACTTTGGCCTGCTAAATCTGAGGGCTTTGCTACATCCCCTCTGGCGTAACATGCTCTACAGGGACTAGTTTTCTAAAGTGCTCTAATGTGCTGAGCAGGAATTGCTGCAGTGACCTGTCTGCCCAGCACTGGCCTACCAAGGGTTCAATCCAGCCCTGGGAGAGGCCTGGGGCTGTGGAGCAAGCAACTGCAACAGGCAGGAACCAATCAGGGCCCAGCTGAGGGCTGTATAAATAAGGACTCCTGGAGGGAAGGAGAACAGACACTCACTCAATCTTGCTCCAGCTGGGGAGCAGCAGGGACCTGGGTGCCAGGGAAGCTGGAGGCTTCCTGAGACACAGCAGGGCTGGGGACAGGCAGGCCGAGCTGGGGAGCACTGGCCTGACCCCACTCCCAGGTGGCAGGGCCTGAAGCAAGGCCTGAGGGGACACAGGCTGCAGGGAACTAGCCAGGACATGACAGCAGGTCTACCCCACCCCCCATGGCCAATGAGGAGTGGCCATTTCAGCTGCAGTTTGCCTCTGGCAGGGGCTAGAGGATGACTAGCAGAGAGTCGCTGAGGGACAGGGGGTTCCCTGAGAGGGGAGGACCCCAGAGTGCAGGAGCACTGACATAGGGCAGCAGTAGGAGGAAAGGGCATGGCGGGCAGGAAGGAACATGGGGCCGAACCAGCAGAAAACTGGGAGACCGACCGGCAGCGGGACCTCCGAGGCAGGAGAGCCGATTCCCCGAGTGACCAGCAGGAGGCGTCGCGGCAGTGAGTGCTCGACCCATGACACCAGCAGGGCCTACAAGGACGAAGCAGTGCCTGGCGCAGGAGTGCGCTTTAGCGGGTGTAGACCGGCCCAAAGAGCAGCCCCGGGTTGCTAAAATACACTCGCCTTCCTGACGGCAGTCGCGTCTTCCCCAAGAAAGTCTCCGTCTTCCCCCCATTTGGAAAAAGAGGGACTTTATTTCAGAGCAGGCATTCCGAGGCGCTGCTCGGGGAAGCAGCCGCCCCCGCGAAGGGCCGGAAGATGAGACCAGGAAGGGTGTAATGAGAATGCAGTAGATTACGCTCGTATCGACTCTCATTACAGTCTCTGTCGATACCCAGAATGGATTCAATTGTAACATTTTCTGTCCTTATTACAATCTCGGTCTCTCACACACACGCGAGCGTCATCCCCCGTTAACCCTCCTCCCCGTGCGTTGTATTGCAAGTTTCACAGATCGCATTCGAACAATACATTGTGCTCCTCACCGCAAGCCATTCTGCAGGCAGAGAAATATCACTTTGACGCCCTGAGATCCAACGCCCCGGGCCTCATCATGGAACTGTAAAACGAACAGCGGGTCGGACGGTGCCGTGCGTCCTCACAGCACTGGAAGTGCATGTGCCGAGGCAACGTGGGAAGGGACTCTTACTGTGAGTGAAGGGATCGCACGGATCTCCCCCACCGTGCACCCACCATACTCCCACATTGCCCGACAATGGGATTTTCAGAAGTGCTCAATGACGGTCTAACTCTGCTTCTGTTGAAATCAACGCAGGAATTATATCTGCTAAACCTCCCCAGGGCTAAAATCCCTCCCTCAACGCCCAGAAGAAACCCCCCACCTCGCCTTCCCCCTTCCATATACGCACCCGACCAATTGTGTTTGAATGTGTTGTTGATTTCTCAAGCATACCCAAGCACAGAGCCAGCCTGTGTAAGTTAGAAAGTACCCGATGTGGATATCTTCCCCCTGTTGTTGTAGCATGTTACCCCACAAGTAATCACATTGCTTCCAGTTATGCAGGTGTTTAAATGCTTTCCTGGATCAGGTCAGAGGGCTCAGCCATCTGGAACAACAATTACTTTGTGTGAAAAATGCCAAGGTTTCAAAATTTGTTTCTGTTCCGACAGACTGAAAACAGGGCCTTTCAATTTCGGGGGAAGAGTAACTCAAGCAAAAGCCTCCAGAATAGCAAAAACCAGGTGATTAGGGAGCTCACCAATGTTCCCTGTATTTTTTTGTCCATCTGTGTGAGGAATAAATTGTATTATTTGCACCAAGGCACGTGCAGATGTGCACCACCAAGAGAAACACATGCTGCCTGCTTTGGGAGGCAGTGGGCGCTCTGCTAATCAGCTGGACAGCATTTGAATCTCTCGTGGGCAGCCCGCAAGTGCTCAGTTTACATTGTACACTAGTCATCTCGGACGAGGGAGAGCCAGCTTCAAGTCCTTAATCCGCATCATTTGAAAAAGGGACTTGAACCCGAGTCTCTCCCATTGAAGGCAGATAATTGATTATCGGTACCAGACAATTCGTTTTTCTAAGGTGGGTCTCTGAGGTTTTGATCTAGAATTCCATCCTGGACTTAGAAAACATTGTTTCAATGACAGTTCAGAAAGATTTTGGTCCGCTTTGTGCAGCACCTTGCAGGATTGAACCATCGATGAGCTTTTTGAGGGGGGAGGCAAGGCAGTCTGACAGTCTGTGTAGAATATATTGCAAATATGCCACATGCCATTCCCCTAAAACGGGCCAGAACATCAGGGTCTGAAGGTAAAATTTAACTCGTCGGCTGCAGAGATATCCAGTGTCAATTCTACACTCTTGCCACACAGAGGATTCTTATTGGCACGTATGGGATTCAATGCAGAATATAAAACACTCCAGCAAGACTGGGGAGAAACACGTTTTCAGAGATAGCTTTGCCGGGGTCAGGATTACAGAGTCCAGCTCCAGATGCATTGTCCATGTGGATTCTGCTTCTGGAAAGCCCCAAAACCTTGGATCCCGATTAAGGAAAGTGTACAAACACATCCTTACATTGAGCAAATCTGCAAGTGCTTTGCTGAATCAGGGCCTAGCTGTTCATAGCAAGCTTGCTTTGCTCAAATGTGAATACCGCTCTTTTTGACGGGGTGATCTATTTATAAACATAGCCATTTTAAAAATCTGTTTCCAAAGTTTTACTTTTTAAAAAAATGCACACAATGTAGACTGTCATGCAGAACTGCTTTTGGGGAATCATTTTGAGCTTTGGACTCACTTTTTTCTAACCCTTTAGATAATAAAAAATTTCTCGTTTGAATGGTTTAGCTGTACATTATTCCCCCTTGGTCATAACCTTGTTTTGTTTTTTAATATTCTGCTCCTTTTATCAACGCTTTTTCTGGGCCTGGGGCTTTAACAATATCCAGTTGTAATTAATAATGTGCTGTTCATTTATCCCTGGCTCCTGGCTTTTTAAAGTTCAGATTCTTTGTCTCCAATCCTAAGTGAGGATTATTAAACTGGTAGTCGAATGTCACTGAGATTCGAATGATAGAATGTCCAGCAACACTAGGAGATACACCATTGATTTTTTTTTTTTTTTTGCCTTGAGATGCTCTTCACATTGAGAGGCTATTAAATGTGGTGAATGCAATATATCTGACTGGTACTCAAGCAACCGTCTCTGCTAGAGTATTCAAAAAGCAACATAGGACAGGATTTTTCGGAAACAATTCAAAATCGTATTGGTCAACGTTTCAAAAGCACCCAGTCGTTCTCTAATTTCACCCCTAGAACTTATATAGATGTTTCCATCAGCAGAGCTAACAGAACTTCAGAAGAGGTCAATATCGTTATCCCTATTTTACAGGTAGATAAACTGAGGCACAAAGCAGGAAAGCAAATTGCACACCGTCAGCCAGGAGAAGAGCCCAGGAAGTCTTCTGAGCTGCTGTTCAGTGCTCTGATCGCATCACGTCTCCTGTATTAAAATAACACACTTACAAACCTACCGCACCCATCACCAATGATCCCGCTGTTTTTTCCTCATCCTTGTGTGGAATAAATTTTGTTACGTGCACTATGGTATGTGTGGATGTGCACCACTATCATTAAAGTTAGCTTCCCTATTCACGTTGGCACCATTTCAGCACCGACTTCCATTCTCACAGCTAAGTCCCACAGCACGAAATGATTTAACCTGGGGAGACAGGGAGCCTCAACCCTAGTACCACAACTCACCAGCACTGGCTGACCACGAAGCGTGGCATGCTGTTAGTGTCAGGCTAGCTGATTGCCCGGGCATAATTATACCAGGATGCCTGCAGTCAGAACTACTAGCTGTCATGATAGTGCTGGGTTTTGATGTCTTCTCTTTTCAGAGCCATTCAGTCCTATAATAATACGCAGCACGGGCCACAGTTGCTACCCTGCTGGCAGCTGAAGACAAGGATCTCACAAAGGTGAGTTGCCCAGCACAGCGTACTCTGGAAGGCTGGTTGAAACCAAATTTTTTCATCATCTCTTTCCACTGCCAAGGACAAATCCCCAAGCCACAATGATCTTATATAGATGTTTCCATCAGCGGAGCTAGCAGAACTTCAGAAGAGGTCAATATCATTATCCCTGTTTTATAGGTGGGTAAACTGAGGCATAGAATCATAGAATCATAAAGCTGGAAGAGACCTCAGGAGTCATCAAGTCCAGCCCCCTGCTCTAGGCAGGACCAATCCCAACTAAATCAACCCGGCCAGGGCTTTGTCGAGCCGAGACTTAAACACCTCTAGGGATTGAGACTCCACTACTTCCCTAGGTAACCCATCCCAATGCTTCCCCACCCTCCTAGGGAAATAATTTTTCCTAATATCCAACCTGGACCTCTCCCACCACAACTTAAGCCCATTGCTCCTTGTTCTGCCATCCGTCACTACTGAGAACAGCCTCTCTCCATCCTCTTTGGAACCTCCCTTCAGGAAGTTGAAGGCTGCTCTCAAATCCCCCCTCACTCTTCTCTTCTGCAGACTAAACAGGCCCAACTCCCTCAGCCTCTCCTCATAGGCCGTATGCTCCATAGGCACACAGCAGGAAAGCAAACTGCCCACCAGCACGCAGGAGCAGGGCCCAGGTGGCAGAGCCGTAGTCAGATTTCGACCATCCGTTCCTGCCGTTCTACTGACAGCGCTCACGCGGGGCATGTCCCGCTCACAAACCAGCAATCTTTCCCCACATTGCCCGGCCTCAAGACAAACCATCTTTTCCAAGGCGACGGGGCATTACGCCAGGTCTGAGTTTCAAAACCTGGTGGGGCGGCCTCACTCCAAAATAAATTGGAGTACGCACGTGAGCCCAGCAAGCATGGATCCAGCATGGAACTCCTCAATTACACTACGACTCCTGGATTTACTGAGCACCTCGAAATACTGAACCCCAGTGTCCGGCCTCTCTCATGACCGTGTAAGCTAATGCACTGAACAAATAGCCAGCCATTGGCAGGCATCCTAAAGTTTCCCATGTCCTGGTTTTCCTTGTGTAAGAAACGGCATGGACCTGCCTTGTTTCTGTGAGCACATGCATGAAGGCCCGGTCTACATTAGGACCTTAGTCCAAAATTAGCCCCCCAAAGTCGATTTTGTTAGCGATGCGGCCACACTCCCCAGCCCGTTATTCCGGAGTAAGGGGCCGTGGAATTCCAACTCTGTACTCCTGCTTTTTATGAGGAAAAACACTATTCCCAAACTTGTAAGTGAAACAACGCTAGGGTGGACGCTCCGATGCCGCTAATTCAAACTAATTGGCTTCCGAGAGTCCTCCCACAGCTCCGCCAAATGTTTCCTGGTGCTCTGAGTCCGAGTTAGCGCATCTTCATTAACGGAGCCTGCCTCAGACGACATTCAATTCTTCCCCGCAGCAAGGACACAGAACTTCAAATTTGTAAAATCGGGCACCCAGACGTCAAACTTAGTAAATTCGACATAATCTCCTAGTGTAGACATGGCCTCACCGAACAGCCTCGTACCACATTTGCTCACACACATGATCAACCTGCATGTATCCGTACTGGCAGGCATGCGGAGCAAATTGCGTACCCTTGATAACTGTTTGAAGAAACTGGCTCTGTGTTTTACAGATTAAAACCGTAAGAGAGTTACACGTTTTTTCCTATGATCACTGGCATTACAGCAGTATTCCATAATACAAGGAGTAAGAGACAACCCATGTTCCCTGTCCAGTCGGTAATCTCTCAAATGACTGAACAGACGCACTAAGAATTGAAGGGCTATTTTTACAAAGGGACGTCACAGGTAGGCAGGGGGCGTGCCTAGTCTGAGAATCCTGTCAGGGTGCCAATAACTCAGTGGCATAAGGACATAGGTGTGTGGTGCCCACCAATAGAAACATGGGAACTTGGCCGGTATAACCCTACGGGCCTAGGGAATTTGGTTGGCATCCGAGGAGTTTGGCGGCACCTAAACGAACTTATGTAATGCTTAGGCTTAGAGGGCAAAAGGCCACCTTCACGGTGCAGTGACTATCCAAAGTAGCCCTGGGAAGTGGGTACTGCTATTTTTATGCCTGTGTCTCCCAGAGACCTGGCTCCGCTTTCATTAAACCTGTCTAAATTCATGTGATCTCTAGTCCTAACCTCCTCCTTTCTTCCTCCCTTCCCCCTCCCCCACTCTCTCCTTTGCCCATAAATCAAAGGAGAAGGGATCAAATGGACCAAACAACAAAGTGGTAAAGTGCTCACTTCAGGGTTGCAGCCAATCTAATTAATTTTTCATCGAGGGCTGATATATTAGAGGCCAATCAATCGGGGATTATGTTTACAGAGTTGTAGAAAGAGGAGACCAAAGTCGTCATTCGTTGTCTAGGCTGTCCAAATTAGTCAGTTAAATGACCCCAGGGGAGCGCATCAAGGATATGAATAGTTATTGTAAGTACTTTTCTTTTAATTACAGACCAGATTGTCAACACTTCCTGCAGCCCTTGGCTGCCCAGCCTGAAGGACAGAGCTGGTTCCGCGGAAGCTGGTGGGAGGGTGGGGATTTCTGCAGACACAGCTGTGGGGTGTGTGCGTGGCTACTCCATCCCCATCCTGGCCTCCTTCTGAATCTCCTTGGAGAGTCTGGGCCGATTCCCACTTGCTGTAGGGCAGTGTGAAGGGGACGTGCACCAACGTGGAACATCAATTCACTCTCACTTCAAGGCCCTTTTATACGTACACAAAGGCCTCTCCCTGGAAGTGCAAATCAGGCCAAACTGGAATAACTGGTGAGATTTTCAAAGACCCATTTGTGTTAGGTGCCTAACTCCTATCCAAAGTCAATACTTCCTGCAACCCTAACCCTAAGTTCAGTGCCAAACCCACTTGGGAAAATCTCACCCCATGTGCCTCATTTTGCCCAACCATCTCCTGCCTGGTGCTCAACATTTACCCCCGAAACATGACCACTGCAGAGCAATCCCTGATGTCAATGGAAATTCAGCACCAGAAAATGAGCCGGTACGACATGCCAGTAAGGAGGAGACGCTGACGCTGGCACCGGCACGGTGGTAGCTCTTCTAGCTCCTGTAAAATCCGAATCTGGCCCAGGAACACCTCACCCCATTTGTTTTGGGTTGGAAATGGGAGTTGAGCATGGAACTCCTTCTCGGAAAGTGGGTGCCTACCAAGCCCTCTCGCTCTCGTTTTGCTCAGAAAGCCTTTATAAATACATTTCAAACTGCTGAAACGAACCTCTCCTGTCCCTAGCACAGCCCTTTGCATTCAGACGTTGAGGAACAAGGAGTCCGACAAAGCACTTATTAAGCAGTTCCACCGACGTGACGTGTCAGCCGAGGAAACGGATTAGCCAGAAAACGTATTTCTCTGACAGCTCAGCTCGGGGGAGACTCAATTCCTTTCCCCGCCATCATATTTGTCCAACCGAAGGGTTTCTAACGCCATGCTCCAGCCCCACATTTCAATTCACCCCAATGACAACGTACCTCACAAACTCCACCGCGACACCTGTGCACCCAACCAATTCCTGCTCCCCTGCTCATCGGAAATCTGACGACCAGCTGGACCATGCTAGATGAAGCAGTTAAACCATCCCAAGAGGATGGTACCACCATGCTATTTTCCTGTCAGATGTTTCAAAGGGCCTGGTGAAATAGTTACCATCCCAGGATTAGATCTCTGTGCGCCGTACATGGGAATGCGTTCTCACCACAGGGCGGTGAGACGCTGTCGCCCTCCCGAAAATGAACCATTCTGAAGCCGTTTCATTAGTCTAAGGAGCGCTTCTGCAGAGCTCTCTCCACTGATAAAAGGCACTTGGAAGCCATGCTCACTCATCGTTTCCAAAATGAGAGCAAAATGGGGGAGAGAGAGAGAAATCCCTGCACACAAAAAATGATGCAAACTGCTGTTGATGTCACCGTATGAGTCAGTGAAGGTGGGGAAAATGAAGCAATTGTTGCCATTTTCCAAGCCATCACACAGGGTGACGTGTTCTGTTGCTGTGAGGCCTAAGGTGCTTGGAGCTGTAGACAACAGCTCCGGCATCGATCACCATCAGGTACCGAAAGCAATCCTCCCAGATAGGGTTACCAGGTGGCTTCAAATAAAATACCAGACGCACTTGATCTCAGATAGGGGGCGGGGACTGGCCGGGAGGGGAGCAGGGCTGGCGGGGGGGGGGGGTCCGTGGGCAGCGGAGCTGGCCGGGGGAGATCGGAGGAGGGTAGGGGGCAGCGGGACTGGCTGGGGGACATTGTGGGGGGCCCGGCCGGTGGGAAGCAGGGTTGGTTGGGGGAGTGGGGCTGGCCAGAGGAGACGGCCCGGCCAGTGGGAAGCAGGGCTGGTCGGGGGAGTGGGGCTGGCCAGAGGAGACGGCCCGGCCGGTGGGAAGCAGGGTTGGCCGAGGGCAGGGGGGAGCGGGGTGGAGAGAATCAGCTGGCAGTGAGCAGGACTGACCCGGGCGCACACAGATCCCAGGGCACTACCCGTCCCATGCATGGTCCCAGCAAAGCACGAGCGAATCCGGCCCTGGGGATTCCATCCTGCCCTGGCCCCACCCCACCCCTAGCATAGTTGCCTCCTGCCTGGCTGGTAGATGCACTCACACAGCGTGAGCGTGGCAACCAGCCAGGCAGTTCACAATTACGTACTGATACTCATAATAATAAAACTTACCTAATTAGAAAATATCAGACATTTTATGTGTCTGGTATTTTCTCAATTTGTTTCCCGGACAGAACCCCCAAATACCAGACTGTCCGGTTCAAAACTGGACACCTGGCAACCCTACTCCCAGGACACAAAGGAATTTAAAACTAAAAGCAGCAGGGACTAATTCTTAGCAACTGAACTAATAACCCTTAGTAAAACAATGAGCGGTCCCATGGCACCTTAGGGACTAACAAATACATGATATTCTGTTCTTTTGTGGGTAAAACCCACTTCATCAGATGAGTTGGAGTGGAAATTATGGAATCCAGAGTATATAGAACTGCAAAAGCAGTTACCTGTCAATTGTAGGGCCAGTGTTAATGGCACTAATTGAATCAGGCTGGATGTGTCCTATTAATAGCATTTGATGCATAAATGTGAATATCAAAGGCAGGGGAAAGTGCCTTTGTAGTGCGTAAACCTGTCAATGTCTTTATTCTAGTGCAAGCTGATGGTGTTGAACTTGTAAATATACTCCAGTTCAGAGGTCTATTCCTGTAATTGAGTGATAAAATTCCTCTGTAGAAGGCTGGCTACTTTCAAATCCACTACTGAATGTCCAGGAAGGTTAAAACGTTCCCCTACACGTTTGTGTGTGTTACCGTTCCTGATGCCTGATTTGTGTCCATTTATCCTCTGGTGCAGAGACTGTCCAGTTTGGCCAATACACATGGCAGAGGGGCCTTGCTGGCACTTGATGGCATAGATCATATTAGAGGATGTGCAGGTGTATGAGCCCAGATGTCGCGGCTTATGTGGTTGGGTCCTGTGATAGTGTATAGATATGCTTGTATAAATAGGCGGACAAATTTGGCAAGGGGGTTTCTTTCTCAATTAGCATCATTTACACTAGCCCTACGACTGACAGGTCACTGCTTTTGCTGTTCTATATACGCTGGACTCTTCATTTCCGCTCCAACTCCTCTGATGAAGTGGGTTTTACTCAGGAACGCTCATGATCGAATATATTTGTTAGTCTCTAAGGTGCCACAGGACTGCTCATTAGTTTAGCTGCATATCGACTCTTATAGCTGGAAGGTAACATTCAGGCACAGACCTACCTGATCTAAATGCCCTTTCCCCTCTCTAACTGCTGAATGAAATTCCCGGCTTCCTAAGCCAGGGGTAAAGTGAAGTGGCTAAGTGGTGGCTTTCCTGCTGCAGCCACATAAGAGGGGAAGGACATGTTTGGAATGCCTCTCTGTAGCCAACAAAGCTCTGGCAAGCTGCGTGTGAGCCAGGAGTAGAGGTTTGGTCCTGCTTTGGGCAGGGGGTTGGACTCGATGCACTTCCGACCCTAGCATTCTATGATTCTACGAAAATGGCGCCTGTCTTGCTCAGGAGTCCATAGAAGAAGCTTAATAAACCAAACTGTCTATTTTGTGAACTCCCCAACTAGGAGCCCTCAAGATTCTGGAACGCACGTCACCATTAATCACGCCATGCTGATGAATGCCTGGAGAGGAAGCTAAGCAAGAGTGGTTCTTAATGCAATCACAAGACAAATGCGTGGCAGAGGTCATAAAACGCACTAAACCTATTACCTCCGTGTGCAAGAAACGGTATCCAAAGCAGAGAGATTACAATGCTTCGGAACACTGGAAACTCTGTAAATGCCAAGGAAATGTTTTGTTCATCTGCATTAACACGCTAAACTGGCATAATAGAGCCCAGGATTAAAACGTAACCCTCAAGCCTGCACGCTGAGAATTCGAATATTCTCTTTCAAGAGGGGGGGCGGGGGGATACCTTCCAGTGTCACAGCAGCAACCCAGCTGATCAGAACTGACCCCCTTAGTTCCCAAAGTGTCGAAAATACGTCGGCTCAGCTCCTCAGCAGAATCAAGCTGGGCAGATCTTTTTTTGAAGGAGAGAGATTCTTGCAAATCAGACCTAGGCAACCACATCTCCTCTGGTTTATCTGCTGAGAGGCTCCCTGTGGTGCCTCTTCTATGACACAACGCCAAACTTGCAAGCCACGGATTGGTGCTCTGGTATTCTTAAATCGCTGTGGGGGCGTGTCTACCAGCAGCTGGCTCACGGGCTTAGGTTGTGTGTGGCTGTGAAAGGCCGCAGGTCTGGGACGGGTCTGAGAAACCAGGCCGCAAAGGAAGCGGGTCAGAGGATTTCTCTTTACATTTCCCTTTCCCATCCTCGTACTCACCTAACCCAGCCCCGCTTAGCTGGTGAGATCTGACCCAGCCATAATAAAAAACAGGGCAGAGACTAATGACATACACTTTCACTGAAACTTTTGACTAAGCCCACACCATCTGTTCTGAGTTTAGAATGTCTGGATAACTTTTTTTCCCCCCTTTTTCGTGTCTCTCTGATTCATGGTGTGCGCCAGGATCTGAATCACAGACTCGCTCTTCATCTTTATCCCAACAGAACTGCCGTACATTGTCGGAGTCACTCATTATTAATTGCAACCCCTAGATTACAAATTAGACTCAGACATATCTATATCTTGGTTAATTAAAAAGAACATCTGCTTAATATACAGCATGGGATAAATGAGAGTGCCTCTGAGCATAGCCCTGATTTTTTTGAAAGAGAACCAGGAATGAAATACAACAAATATTGACCCAAATTCTGACATGCCTATTGGGTAGGCGTCAGAGACCAGATTTCTTGACGTAGCCACGTGTCTTTGGTTTAAACTAAGACTTAAATATTGCAAGTTCAGACAGAGGCAACATAGATCAAAAGCTCAGAATTGGAGTCCCCTATGATCTGAATTCAAGTACAAATTCGAAATGGTAACAGATGACTCCAGAGTGAATATACAGTACACAGCTTGTTCATGCCACATTCCTTCAGGCTGTGAATTAAACCGAAGCTTTTGAATGCAAAGCAGCCTACGACAGTCTTATTTTCCCAGGTACATAGTCAGAATAATTTAAATTACTTATCTCCAGGTATGGTATCTTAGGGCACGTCGCCAGGGCACGGCTAAAGTCAAAACAAACTATGCAACTTGAGCGACACTGCGTAGCTTAAGTCGAAATAGCTTATTTCGAAATACATAGCGCCTTTACATTACATAGCGCCTTTTTTCAAAAGAGCACTTTCGAAAAAAAGTGTTCTTCCTCATGAAACGACGTTTTCCGGGGTTGAAAAAACTGTTGCGTTCTTTCGATTTTCTTTTGAAAGAACGCAGCAGCAGTCTAGACGCAGGGGAAGTTTTTTCGAAAAAGGCCATTTTTTTTAAAAAAAACCCTGTAGTCTAGACACACCCTTACTGATTTGGAAATGTAAGTCCCAGTTTCAAAAATGACTGTAAGGCCCCAATCCTCAAAGGTATTTGGGTGCCTAATTCTCCCCGGGAGCTGATTTTCAAAATTGTGCCTGTGGTCTTGCTCTGGCCTGGAAGATGAACAGCTGTGCATAACCCCAACGAAGTCTTTCAGAATACAATACCTCTGCTGCCAAGCAATCAGAGCAGGGTTTAGTGCCCGTCAGCACTTTGCAAAGCTAATTTTCTGTACAGATACTGAAGGAAATGTGGCTGTCGAAAAGGAAATATGAGAAGTGAGAATGGCCTTTGTGCCATTCTTCTTAATTATTCCACTGGCTGTTAACTATATAATTTCACAGTTCATAGACTTTAAAGGTTGTGGCTAGGAACAGGTCCAGTGGTCCTGGGAAAAGGAAGCATTCATCTTCCAGAGGGAACAAGAATATCATGGTTGCGGTGGAAGGAAAGGGCTGGTCTCAGCAAGGATTCACTCTGAAAAGCACAAGCGTGTGGGAAGAGACTGAAGCCTTTTAAACACACCCATCGGCACCGATACTCCGCAGCATTTAAGCACCAGTGAGTTTTCTAAGAGACCTAGAACTGGAAGGGACCTCGAGAGGTCATCGAGTCCAGTCCTCTGCCCTCACGCAAGCACCAACTAGATCATCCCTGACAGGTGTCTGTCTAACCTGCTCTTAATTATCTCCAGTGATGCAGATTCCACAACCTCCCTGGGCAATTTATTCCAGTGTTTAACCACCCTGACAGGTAGGAAGTTTTTCCTAATGTCCAACCTAAACCTCCCTTGTTTCAGTTTAAGCCCATTGCTTCTTGCCCTATCCTCAGAGGCCAAGGAGAACAATTTTTCTCCGTCCTCCTTCTAACACCCTTTGAGGTACTTGGAAACCGCTATCCTGTCCCCTCTCAGTCTTTTCTATTTCCTATCCACACAAGCCCAATTCATTCAGTCTTCCCTCACAAGTCAGGTTTTCTTGTCCGAGGTGTCCGTTTTCATACACGTTTGTAAAAGTTTGTTCCTTGTGGGGCTGTCAGGGGGTGAGTCTACACGTCCCACCAGAGCTATGTATGGAGTATTCTCAGCCCTTGAATTCAGGGATTGCTGGGTATCTCCCCCAACTTTTCCCCACTGCTCTCCAAATGTTCTCTCTGGAGGAAAACCCCAGGCTAGGCTCCTAAGTCCACAAGTAGGACTCAGGCGTGCCAGTATTTTAAATCCTGGCCAATATCTCTCTGAGCACATACCCGGAAAATGAAGTCCTCCCACTATTATTGTTACAACTGTGCATCGGAGTGTTAGTCATGGAACAGGACACCTTTGTGTGAGGTGCTGTGCAAAGAGAAGGGGGGAAAAAGAGGCTGATTTCTGCTCTCATTTCTTGGAGGCATTTTACCCCCTTAAAACCTGCAGTATTGCACATGTAACTCCTTCAATAAGACTGGTTAAATGAGGATTTCGTTCCAGAAATGTATTCTTTTCCACTTCTAAGAATGTCCCCATCACATATTTCCCGAGGCACAAGAATAAAATTCTTTCCAAAGTACAGAAATTAGCCGGCAAATGTCAATGACCTATTAAGAGATGCACCCCAGAATTCAACGAAGAGGCATAAATTCAGCTGCCACCGCCTCAAGCGAAAACCTCAATGAACAGCTGGGCTTTGGACTGTGAAGGTCAGCAGTTGTGCTCTGTGTTTGGACAAAACGGGGAGAATCAAGGGACCTCCAGCTTTCTGGGACTGAAAATGAGGCATTTTCTCATTCCAACTGACTTGATTAGAGATGGTGAAGTGAAATATACTAATAGTTTATTTGGCTTATTTTAATCCTAGAATCCTAGTGTTGGAAGAGACCTCATGAGGTCATTGAGTCCAGCCCCCTGCCCAAGGCAGGACCAAACCCAACTCAATCATCCCAGCCAGGGATTTGTCAAGCTGGGACTTAAAAACCTCTAGGGATGGAGATTCCACCTTCTTCCTAAGGAACCCATTCTGTGCTTCCCCAGCAATTCACAGACACTTACCTTCCTTCCTCCCCCTTCCCACCCCCCCGCATCCCCCTTCTGTTCTGCAATGTGATTTGTCCTTTTCATATTTGTTCATTTTTTTTAAATTGTATCCTTTGGTATATCTGGTTGTGACTACTTTCTTCCACTATTTGATCTGAGGAAGTGGGTCTGGCCCACGAAAGCTCATCATCTAATAAACCATCTTGTTAGTCTTTAAAGTGCTACATTGTCCTGCATTTTGCTCCTCCTAGGGAGTTTTTCCTAATATCCCTCCTAGACCTTCCACCCCTGAGAATAGCCTCTCCTCATCTTCTTTGGAACCCCCCTTCAGGTAGTTGAAGGCTGCTATCGAATCCCCCCTCGCTCTTCTGCAGGCTAAACAAGCCCAGATCCCTCAGCCTCTCCTCGTAAGTCATGTGCTCCAGCCCGCTCATCATTTTTGTCACCCTCCCCACCAACTGTCTTGTCTATGTAGTGAGGCAACGGATTAATGGGTTATTTTTAAAACATGCTGTCTCCTTTCATATTGAACAGTGGGTCTGTTTTGGTGACCATTGTAGGGGAGAATGAAATCATCACTCAGCATTTCCCCCCACATGTAGATCCCTACATAAGCAGCCACATTTTTAAAAGCGGCAAACAGCTAATAGGAGCCATAAGCTGCTGATTTTCAAAAGTGGTCTCCTAAATAAGCAGGCATCCCACCGCTCGTACTGATTTATTCTGGAGCCTGTTTGAGGCCAAATTCTCAGAACTCCACCACAGCTGCTGAGGGAAAAGCACTCACAAAATGTGGCCGATTCATTTAGGTGCCCAAACAGGGGCTCACTGCTCAATCTCACCCCAGAAGACCAAACAGGAGGCAGCGTTTCAATGGCATCATAAGTGAAGCCGGCGTGAAACTGAAACGGAAGCAAATCACAAAGAGAGAAATAAACGACTAGTTAAGGCCATAAATTGACAAGTTGCATTATTCTGCTCCTGGCCAATCAATGTTATCCCAATCGGCCTACTTTTTTCTAAGGGACGTTGCCATAGTGATATTATGGAAGCTGCAAACCTGCCCTGGCTATTTGTCATGGAGATTGAAATAGATTATGAAATGGTCTTTAATATACTATAAATTATACATACTGTAATACCATATTCTATTATAAAACAGGCCTTAAATAACACATGGTGGAACATGAATAGCTGCTCCAGAGTTCAGGTGGAGAATCACGTCCCATTAGGAGCCTGATTTCCAACCCCACAAACGACCCCACGAAGAAATCAATTACTGAGAATTCACCTGCCACGTTTGATTCTAAGGTAGGAGTTTTCTGGGAGGGTGGCAGTGGGGTTCTGAATGGATGGGGTTTCAAAATGTTACTCATCGTTCGGTTTTAAAATGTATCAATAACTTAGTCCTGGTTTACCTCTCCAAAGAGGCCTGACCTGTCAACCCAAAATGTCTTTTTTATGCAAAGCCGCTCCAGGAGCGAAATCTGCACAAGGCATCTGGGTTCGCGGGTGTAACACCGACCTTTCGGAGTGCTGCTGCCTCGTAGCATCCACAGCCCTATGGGAGGGGCAGCCTCCTTACACAATGCACGAGGAAAGCGAAAGCCAGCGCACTGAGAAGGGAGCCACCAGACTGATTGCATTTGCTCTGGCGGGCGGTCCCCAGGTGCAACTATTTTTGTAGCACAGAGGTAGAGTCAATATTCCTAACTTTCGAGACAAAACCGATGCACGCTTACGCATAGGATAATCATAGTCAGGAAATCATCACCTCTCCACTGAGATCTCACAAAGTGGTACCTTGCGTACCATGCTTGAGTCATAGCATAAGACTATGGGGCACCGTGTCACCGGTCCAGAACCATCATGCTCACCAAGTTGAGGTGCTAAGACTATTGGAGTCACATCCCATCACTCTTAGTGCCACCAGAAGCTGGAATGGAGGACCTGACGTGACTAAATCCCTCAGACGTCTATCCTTCCCACGCCCATGGAAGAGGTGGCAACTCTTCCAGCTTGGCCCACTGCCCTGTCTTTGCTCCAATGCGTGGCAAGACATGGACCCAACTCACAGCTATGACCTGTGCCACGTGTTGGCACTAATGCAACTCTAACTTTGGCGAGCACAGTCACTGGGCTGAGTCAAGGCTCGGAGGCCTGTTGAGCCCACAGGCCGTGTGTCAAAAGCAATGGGCCTGATGAGGCAAGGTCTTTGAGATGCACTCGCTCACAGTTACTTCTGGTCTCCAGTTAGCTGGGGCTGGCAAAACAACTGGGATTTCCCCAGAACCCCCGGGCTCCCACGGCTCACGATTGTACCATTAATCTCTTCAGAGCGGGTGCTTTTTTGAAGCCCAAGCGCATGGAGTCATGGGATTATGGAAGACTCTCAGCAAAGCACGTTTCTAAGCCTCATGGATAGGGAGGGAAGCTTGAAAATGGGTCCCCTAAAGGCCACCCCACTAGAAGACAAAGGAGAAGACCACTAAATTATCACTTCTTAAAAGCTCATGACTTCGGCGGGCCTTGATCTTCATTTCTGAATGCCTGGGGTTGCCTGCATTGTAACCAAGCCTTTGATATTTAACGTTCTTCACATTCTTTTCTTCTATTGCCCATAGTGGGTCAAACCAATGGGCCGTGTAACCCAGTGTTCGGTCTTCCAACAGTGGCCAGTGACAGGTGCTTTGAAGGGAATGACCAGAACATGGCAATTAACACATGATCCACCCTATCATCCCATTCTGTTTGTGGAGTTGCACCCCTTGCTGTTTTAGTTAACCGCCAAGGAGGCATCTACACTCCGTGATCGTATCACATTCCTTTTGTTATGCTTTTGGTCTTCCTGACCGTGCAGCCATGCCATGAAGGTTAGTGGATGAATGTTCGGTGAGCACCTTCAGACCCTGACCTGCGAGGCACCCTACACAGGCAAAGCCTGATTTTTTCTGCTGTTCTTAGATCAGGTCATTTAGAACATAAAAGTGACCATACTAGGTCAGACCAAAAGTCCATCTAGCCCAGTGCGCTGTCTGCCGACAATGGCCAATACCAGATGCCTCAGAGGGAGGGACTGCAACAAGTAATCATCACATGATCCCTCTCCTATCATCCATTTCCAGACAAACAGAGGCTAGGGACACTATTCCTACTCATCCTGGATAATAGCTATTGATGGATCTAACCTCCATGAATCTACCCAGCTCTTTTTTTTAACCCTGTTAAAGTCCTAGTATTCACAACATCCTCTGGCAAGGAGTTCCACAGGTTGACTGTGCGCTGCATAAAGAAAAATGTCCTTTTGTTTGTTTTAAACCTGCTTCCAATTAATTTCATTTGGCTACCCCTAGTTCTTATATTGTGGGAATAAGTACATTTGTGTGGTGTTGTTTAGTATCTGGAGTTTAAAGGGAGTTCCAGTGGCAGCTGGAATTAAATATCAGTCTTCACCAGCCACTGCTTTCTCCACATGCTCTCATATGCTGGATGACCAGCCATGTGCCTTAGTGCATAGCAAGGAAGTTTGTTCTACTGAGATTATATGCTGCATTCATTACAATTGCTGAGTCCCTACCTGAAATTTCTTCTGATTTTCAGTGATCGCTTCTGGCTACTTCCGTGTCTTATAAAAAATAATAAAAAGAAATAGAAGAAAAAGACGACGGCGTCTTGCCCTATTGATTGTGAGAGCAGACCTAGAACTGTCATTGAACGCTCAGGGATGAATCCTAGACTGAAGGAGACAGAATTGTTTGGGTAACATCGCTGGGGTAAAGTCTATGTGTTACCTACCAGTTGTGACTTGAGCAGATACCCAAGTAGGTGGAGTGGGCAACAGGTACATCTTACACTAATTTGCTATGCTTGCATGTCAAATTCAGCCCAGGCCTAAGTCAATGGGAGCTGCTCTTAGTTATACCGGGACTGAATTGGATCGCACTGGCATTTCCTCTTCTCCAGTGCCTCAGTTTACAACCTGAGCCCCCAAGCCTTCCGAGACCTACTCCAGGGCATAACTTCACACACTGCAAGTACTCACACTGCAGACACAGGGCCCAGTTTACATTTACACGGAGGCCACTTTGCTCTGCTTTGTCAGCGTAACAAAGCCTTCAAGCCAGCCTAAGTCATATTTACACTAACGGTAGGGGCCATTTACACTGCCGAAGTGGTGCAGAGTGACTGCACTGCAAAAGAACATTGGGTGCACACTCCATACCATTAGGCATATGAGAAAATCTTGGCAGGTTCTTTCACTGATGGAATTTCTTAAAGGTTTTTTGGAGGTGGCGGCGATGGGTTTTTTAAACCGACGCCAATGAAAAATGCGACCTATTTTCCATAACCTCATTCTCAGAAATGGCTGCAGCATTTTTGTTGAAACATGGGGGGAAAACAAATTCAGCCCGGCAGACAAAAAGGCTGGAAAAAGTCAGCCAGGCGGAAAAGTCCTAAGAAGTCAAAACAGTGATAGATCACTGACGTGCTTAGGTCTGCCGACATCACAGCTGGGAGCTGCAGTTCCTAGCTCATGTCAGTGTACTGGTGCTAGTTTTGCTCAAGCGAGCACCTAAACACAGCAGTGTGGCCACAGCCGCCCAAGCAGCAGCAAGCTGGGAATCACACCTCCTGACTCACCTTCAGCAACTCATAAGAACAGTCGTCCTGGGTCAGACCAAAGGTCCATTTAACCCAGTATCCTGTCTGCCCACAGTGGCCAATGCCAGATGCCCCAGAGGGAATGAACAGAAAAGGGAAGCATCAAGCGATCCCTCTCCTGTCATCCATTTCCAGCCTCTGACAAACAGAGGGGAGGGACACCATTCGTACCCATCCCAGTAATAAGTATTGATGGACCCTAACCTTCATTAATTTATCTAGTTCTTTTTTCAACCCTGTTAAAGTCGTGGTCTCACAACCTCCTCTGGCAAGGAGTTCCACAGATTGACTGTGTGCTGAGTGAAGAAAAACTTCCTTTAATGTGTTTTAGAACTGCTACCTATTAATTTAATTTAGTGACCCCTAGTTCTTATGTTATGGGAACAAATAAATACCATTTCCTTGTTCACTTTCTCCATACCAGTCATGATTTTATAGACCTTCATTCGATCCCCCTTTAGTTCGACCCCCTTGAAAACTCCCCAATCTTTTTAATCTCTCTTCATATGTCACCCATTCCAAACCCCTCCTCACTTGGGCTGTCCTGACCACAGGCATTGCTCTCAGCACTGTCTGTCATAAAACCACCGGAGAAGTTATTTCCGCATCCCTCTTCCCAAGATAGCTTCCCATGTGCTATATTTTCCTCACCCCGAGTCAAGAATCAGGCGCCCGGTCTTTAATGAGAGTTCCAGGAGCCAAGGGCCCACAGTTTTAGAAGCATTCCCGAATGTTTATGAGTCCTCCTGTTATTTTTCCTTGCTAGGAATCCAGGTCAGCACTGGATAAGCAGCATACATGGCTGACCGCTCCGGAGCGTTAGAACATATTTGACAGCAGCTCCCTCAAAGACGGGTGTCTATTAATTATGGGAGAGGAAGCCAGTTCCTGCACCATATGCTGCAGCTAGACACAGCAGCCGAGCCAGCACTAGTGCAAACACAACTCCGTCTTATCTTCGCTCGTCTTGGAACATCTAAATCGCATTCCTATGGAAATGAAGCTGGCAGCTCTCGGCCAGGAAACTGGTTTGTTTGTTTCGTTCCCATGCTCCTATTGAAATGACAGATGCTAACGTTGGGGAGAAGCAGGAACCGTCTGCACGTGGATATTCAGACTGGAAAGTGCTCAACCGAAGGGGAACTTTTAAACTAATTACCTTGCCTTAAAAACACAAAACTCCCACTCTCTGGATTTCCTAGGCATCTATTGATCTGGCCCGAAATCCACAAGGATATTTTACGAACAACCATAATTTATCAACTGGCTCTCTATTGTTTACGTGGCTATAGAAATTTCCACGGACACACAAGCTAGCAGCAGGGCACAGCATAAGAACATAAGAACGGCCGTACTGGGTCAGACCAAAGGTCCTTCTAGCCCAGTGTCCTGTCTGCCGACAGTGGCCAGCGCCAGGTGCCCCAGAGAGGATGGACCGAAGACAATGATCAAGTGATTTGTCTCCTGCCATCTCTCTCCAGCCTCTGACAAACAGAGACCAAGGACACCATTTTATCCCCTGGCTAATAGCCTTTTATGGACCTAACCTCCATGAAGCATTATTGGACTAGTAACTATGTGCCAGCATGGGAGACTGAGTGATGGGGGAGTTTGGAGACTTTCATCGCCAGAGAAGGGGTTCCGAAAGTGGCAAATGAAAGCTCCATGGAAACGAAGAGTCTCCTTCCAACTGCCCCCTTGTGGCCTTAAGGAAGCCCTTGCCTCAGTTTCCCTTGACTTCACAGTACAAGCATGTCCTCAAGTGTATTAACCCAGAGTGCAAAAGTCCTAAGCCAGTCCCACAAGGTACTTCCCATCAGTCCTGGGCTTCATCATCTCTAAAAACGGGGGTCCTTTCTGACCATCCTGGCATCTTCTGCCAGACCTGGGCTCTATCAGTAGCCCCAGCCCTTCCCTCTGAGACATAACCCCACTCTTCCCGGTGGGACCTCTCAGCCTCTCCGTTGAGAGACTCTCCTGGCTGCTCTGGGACTGCTCCTCGACAAGGAGATGCTGGCAGGTGACCCTCTTGGCTGCTCCCCTCCCTGCAGCCCTCTGGCTCTTGGCTCCAGTATACATCCAGTGGCCGTCTCCTCCAGCTGCACCTCCTGCCTTCCGTCCTCTACAGCACTGGCACAGGGGCACCAGCCGGCAAACCCCTGGCTGCTCTCCTGCTTTCCACCCAGAAACCCCTCTTCCTGGACAAACCAGCCGGCTCTCACTCCTATCGCAGGGATAGGTAACCTCCGGCCTGGGGGTGCAAGTGGTTCTTCTGTGTTAGCCACCGGTGGGCCACCAGATGGTTTGTCTAGCTGAGCGTCTGTGGGCATGGCCCCTTGCAGTTCCCATTGGCTGCGGTTTGCTGCTCCCAGCCAATGGGAGTGGTGGGAAGCAGTGGCCCAGCCTACACCGCTTCCCGCACCTCCTCATGCATCATGCAAGCACACGGCAAGGAACACGCCCTGCGGCAAAGGGATGCCAAGCTAAATAGAGAGCAGATGAAGTCTGGGAGGGGGGAAACAGGCTGAAAGCGAAGCGACCTACCCAAAGTCTGCCCACTAGACTGCACAGCCTCAGCTGTCATTCCTGAGATTTAGCAGGTAGAAAAAAGGGGGACATGAGCCCCCTGGGACTAACCAGTTCTCCACTTTGAGACCCGCCACACTAGAGCAGCACCCAATTCAAGATCTGCCCCATGCTGACCATAAACAAAAGCGGTTACCAACCTGGTCTCTGGACGGCTGTAGAGAGATTTCTCGTCGCGTTCGCATTCTTAGAGGACGGGGCCCGTCTCAGAGAATCCACCATTCAGCCTCAACAAAGACGGAAGAATCTAAACAGATGTGATCGCCATCCCAATGTCCTTTGGTCAGCTGATCCCGTCTTCAAGTTCATTCTTAGTCCTGGTGGGTTCTGTTAAAAGTGAAATCTCCGCTCAGTTCCTGCACGGCTATCAGTAACTGCGCTCATCGAATTATCAATCTGCATCTGAACGAGGGCTGTACAACCCAATGCTCACCAAAGCATGCAATGAGAGGCCAATGTCAAAACCAGACGTGGGACCTTCCACACAGCAGCCTGCATGCAATGTTAAGCTCCAGGTTGAACTTCTCTTGTCCAGCACCCTTGGGACCTGACCAGTTCCAAACCAGAGAATTTTCCAAATCACGGCAGCCCAATATTGTCTCGCAGCATGACCAACACTTCCACTGCTTACTGGGGTTTTAGAAGACATTTAGGGATAAATTAAAGCTAAAGAACAGCACAGAACACAGAGCCAGGACTGGTGGCTGTAAACAAACTTCATGGGACCATGGAAAACTTGTCCACACACATGAAAAGTGGACATCTGGCTAACTAAAACCATTCTGGACCACGGATGTTTCTGGACCAGACAGTGCTGAACTAGAGAGGTTCAACTTGTACCACTATTTTATAAAGAATGCCCCAGGCAAATTCCCCCCAACTTTGTTGATCGGATATACTACACACTGGTAGGTTTACACTGCTCAGAGTTCAATTCAGTCACTCTCTTTAAGACATATATTCTGTGCTTTGAAATATACCAGGGTTATTGCCATAATCTTTGTCAGAAGAATGAGATGTATTTCCTCATATATATTCTGTGAAAGACGGGCGTAATACCTAAGGTTTTCCCCTTCACACTGTTCTATCATTTGATTGGCTGGACATTTCAATTTGCTTTCCATGCTGGTGCAGTTGCCGACCAACCCAAACATGGCACCTTTAAAAGGTTAAAGCGGTAGAGTGCCGTTTTGTCTTTTATAGACTCTGTGGTGCATTAACATTCCCTGTGTCTCATTTTTTATAGCCAAGAGGGCAATAGGAAGAGAACGTAGCACAAATAATGAATCTCTCCTTGTGATCGTGATTGACAGTCAGTTGGTGAAGGACAGAACCTAAAGTGGGTCTACGATGAGACCATGAAACTAATTTCTCTTGTGATATAATCCTGACTCTCAACTAGAGGAGAAATGCTAATGCATTCATCTACGTCTCTAATGTCACTGTGCTAATTTAATACGGTACGGAGGAGATAAATCTCTGAATGCATCTTGCATAGCTAGCATGCATTGTTATGATTTTGTTAATAAGCCATGGAAAATTAACATAGGCATTGCTGGCAGCTTCAATACATAATATGAATGTCATTTATTGTTTTGTGAAATGTAGTTCTGCGCACAAGTTATGATATTGCACTAATTCTCCCAGACAGCCTTGAGTTGCTTGACAAACTAGAAATTTCATCTACTGTTCTCAGCCAGGCCTTTCTCAATCAAGTCCTTCAACCCAGAGCACTGCAGTTCCTGAAAGATGATCAGCAATGAAGGGTTTAAACCAAATAGCTGAGGAGAAGAGGAAAATTTGTTTTTAATGGAGAAATGCAAATTATCCCAATTTGCGTTTGCATCACGGACATACGATAAGCTTGGAAATCGCAGAGTGAAGAGGGAGGAATTGGTCCATCATTTGGTGGTGCTGATTCTCCCCTACCCATGTGGAGGACGGGTGGCTGGTTAATGAGAGGACAGATCGTACATCTAACTCCCTTAGGTATTCGCAGAGTCACTAACACCCGGGGGGGGGGTTATTATCCCCTGGAAAGGGGTGGCACTTACTTCTCACGAGCCCCCTGTCTGGTCGATGCTATTTGCCTGCACTCTGTTCTTCAGCTTCTTCGGCAACTCGCGCCTCTGGCTGAGTCACTCTCTAAGTGAATCACAACCTCCTTTCGGGGTTCTCACTTAACAGGGCCCATCTCTGATAGTGTCCCTCCTGACTCTCAGTTTGTTTCCCCACTCAGATAGAGGGATGCCTCCAGGGCTTCCCCTCCTGGAAACAGCAGTCTCCCTCTTAGTTCAGGGCTCCATCATAGTCCCTATTCAGCTCTGCACTTGGAGCTCTCCGTGGTGCTGCTGCTCACTCAGCCAGCCAGTCAGCCCGCCCCTGGTCTTCACTTCTTCAGGACTCCAGAGACCCTGAGTGGACTCTGATCTTAGAGGTTCTTCTTATAGGCTTTCCTGGCCCCCAATTGGCTGGGTTCTCTGCAATCACTCTAGCCTCCTTGGAGGACTACTCTATGGTTTGCTGGGATGCAGTGTGGAAAGATCACAAGCCTTCAGCAGAGGGATTCGGGGCTTGGCCCACTCCATCACAACCCCATTCTACTGAGCGGGGGGGGGGGGGGAGGCACAGAGCAATTAAATTGTTTTTTTAAAGTTATTGAGATGCCTAATTCACACTGATTTCAAGTTGCTCAGTGAGTGGCCCATGGCCACATAGAAATCTACAGCAGACCAGGGACTGAAACTCAGGTTCCCGAGTCCTAAATGACTCTCCTAAACACCGGACCACCCTTCTTCGTTGGTCTCCACACAAGGCTAGCAGGAGATAGGAGAAAGACCAGTTGCTTAGGGGATTTGGGCTGAGACACCGCACATTCAGAAGACCAAGCCTCACCCCTTCCATCACCATAAAAACCCAGATCCCTTCACCTCAGGAGGATGATATGCTAAGAATTCTGCTAATCTATGGAGTTATCCAGGTACATCTGCTCATCCCATGGGTGTTTTCCACAGGAGGAATTAAAATCCCAGTAAGCCCCCTGTTTTTCAGTCTCTCAATTTGTGAGCAACGGATAGTGTGATACTTGCATGTCTCACAGTCCTTAGTTTTCCACACTCAGATATATGGTTACTTAACGTTTGTACTGTAGCTTTCAGAATGAAAATGCTAAATACGTGTGATTATGAATAATCAATGCTAAATAATAACAATGCCTATTAATCAATTACGTCTTTACTAATATTTGGTTATTAAATCAATCATGATCCAGTATTAATAATTAATGTTAGTAACTATAAATAATCCTATTCATGATTACAGAAGCAGCGTGATTTTACAGCCCAGTAGTGAGTAGAGGATCCAGTCAAGATCACAGCCTCATTATACTAGGCTTGGGGGGGGACAGGGACAGGAAAACACACACACAAAGCCAATCCCTCTTCAAGGAGATTGCCAACTAAGGGCCTCATCCAAAGGCCACTAAAGCTCATGGGAAGACTCCCACTTTCATGAACTTTGGATCAGGCCTCAGATAGGGCCACATCACATCAGGGGTGCAAAGAGAGAGGGAGCGGGGCTTGGGAGGAAAGAGGAGGCGTTTCTATAAGACATGCTCAAATTGGGCTCTTGGAGAGCAGTTGAGGGTGAGATAGGAGGCGGGAGATAGATGAGCAGAAGAGCTGGAGTTGTAGCCACTGGCCTACAAACGGTGGTCCACAGAAAGGTCCAGAGAAAACCTTAGGAAAGTGATGGATCTGAGGGCCAGCAGATTAAAATAACTGGAAACACCAAACAACAACTTGGGCCCTGTTTCTGGTGCCCAAGAAGGAGACGTAGACAAAGCAGAGGGAAGGAGAAGACACAGTGGGAGAATACAAATATGGCCACGAAGGGAGGACATTCCAAACAAGCACCGCCTTCCTTTGGCCTCACACGGACAAGAGACGCTGTAGCCACGTTCCCACAGCAGGCACTGGCTACCGGCCGTGCCGCTTCTGAGAGACTAGAACTTGTTTTGCTAGGAGAGGGGTCCATTTTGCTCGCCCTTGGTGAGTCAGAGAGGGCCTTCCTAAGCAGGCTCATTAGCTTCCACTGAGTAGCAGGACATGAAGCATCCAGCTAGCGACAGTGGAACTAGAGCCGTGGGGGAGAGAACAGCAGTGTGGGGTAATAACATTTGCCTGGCTTCCAGCATATCCAGGATGTGCAACATGCAGTGTCTTTCAGCATCCCCAGTAAAAAAAAAATGGTCAGCACTCTGACAATGGGTGTGATATTGCTGGAGGGTACTGGAGCTGCAGGGATGGTACAGAAGGATATAATTAACATACAATGCAAGAGGAAGGCTTGTCTAATAGTTAGGTCCTGAGCCTAGGACTTCAGAGACCTTGGTCGAAGTCCTTGTCCTGCTACAGAGTTCCTGTGCGACTTGGGCAAGTCTTTTAGCCTCTCTACTCCCCATAAGTAAAATGGGGCTAAAAGCCCTGGTGTTGCTGTCTGGATAAATATATAACTGGGTGGGAGGTGCGCAGCTCTTACAGTGATGGGGGTCATGTATGGTATATAAGGCTGGAAAATCTGGGATTTTTCTGAGGAACATTTAGAATGAACTGAAAATGTTTACCAACCAAAGCAGAAAGAAGTTGGAAAACCAAACGTGATATTGGGTTCAATATTTTTCACTCGCTTCTTCTCACTTTATCTTCTGGAGGGAAAAATAGCTTAGAATCATAGAATCCGAAAACTGGAAGGGACCTCGAGAGGTCACCAAGTCCAGTCTCCTGCCCTCACGGCAGGACCAAGTACCATCTAGATCATCCCTGACAGGTGTCTGTCTAACCTGCTCTGAAATATCTCCAGAGAGGGAGATTCCACAACTTCCCTGGGCAATTTATCCCAGTGTTTCACCCCCCTGACAGTTAGGAAGTTTTTCCTAATGCCCAACCTAAACCTCCCTTGCTGCAGTTTGAGCCCATTGCTTCTTGTCCTATCCTCAGAGGCCAAGGAGAACAATTTTTCTCCTTCCTCCTTCTAACACCCTTTTAAGGACCTGGTCCTTCTGGTGCATGAAACAATTTTTTCAATACAAGACAGAGTCTGAGTTTTCTACCCAGGGCAGTGATTTCCTACGGACAATATTGAAATTGTGCAGTATAATGCATGTTGGTAGTGCAGGGACCAGCGTGAAGTGGCCTCTTCCTATGAACTCCTTTGAGGAATAGCTTAATTCAAGGGCAAATGAGTTCATGCTGTGTCCAGCTAATGCACATGAACAGCTAAAGCATATTGGCATCTTTGCCCCCACCCCCCTCCATCCAGGAATATTGAAACGCTGGGATTCTCCATCTGCATATATTTGATATTCACTGTCTCCTGGATGCATGTCAACTGCAATTAAAAGTAGGACCAGAGGTTTTCCTTTGAGTGTTTGCTCTGCCATACTCCTCCCAAACTCGGTTACTTTTCGCCCTCCTCTTTTCTCTTTCTGGAGCTGTTTTTCCCTTGGCGCCGCTTCAACCTTCAAGTCTTCTGTGGTGTTGCCTCTGCTCTCGCCTCCTTATGCTGAAATGACCTGGCCTATGTAGGCCTAGAACTAGCCCCTCTCCCTCTCAGCAGACGCTGAGAGTAGTTAATTGGAGCCGGTTGCCTAGGCATGGGGGCTGTTTTATTTCTGGTTCCCCACATGCCAGTCCACTCGACCGTCCTGTGTCTCGTTGATTCTTAACCATCGTTTCATGACTGCTCCACCGCCGTCAGGACCAGCCCAGCTCCGAAATGCCAGCTTGGTAACAGGTGCAACAGTAATACACGCAATGCCATAGGAGGCGACCGACGAGAGCAGCCGTGGCCAACCCGTGGCTCGTGACCCACATGCAGCTCTTCCCTCCTCAGGGTGCAGCTCATGAAGCACCCCCCCCCACCGTGGCTCGTAAAGCCGTCCCCGCACCCCTGTGCCCTCTTATCCCGGCTGGCGGAAGCCCGATGTGGCCAAAAAGCCTCTAAACACGTTTTCTTAAAGGGGCAGTCCTTTTTTTTTTTTTTTGCTCAACAACTTTGCCCTGGCTCTTTGCACTGGATCCACTGATATCTTGGCTCTTTGCCTGGAATGGGTTGGCCACCCCTGGACTAGAGGAACATGAGGCAGGATGCAACCATTCTGAATCCCTGGTCCTCTTTCCGACGGCTGGGCCTTTGCCCCAGCAGAATAACCCATCCACGATTAACCTGAATCCATGAACGATTCAAGATCCGCAGTGCTCCTCAGAGTCGTGGCACGACCCCCTCGTGCCCCTCACTCATCACGTGGCTTGCGCCATACAATCCAGTAGGTGTTTTTTATGCTTGTGTGAAAAATCTCACTTAGAAATCCAGAGGGCCAGAAGGATGAAAGGAATCTTTGGTGGGTAGTTAAGCAGCTGGTTGACTAGAAAAAGGCTGGTTCTGCTTTGCTGAACCAAAACAATATCCAGCCAGTCAGCCTCTCTCTATTCCTCCAGGCTACGTCTAGACTGCCATGATTTTCTGGAAATGCTTTTAACGGAAAAGTTTTCCATTAAAAGCATTTTCAGAAAAGAGAGTCTAGATTGGCACGGACGCTTTTCCGCAAAAGCACGTTTTGCGGAAAAGCGTCCGTGGTCAATCTAGACGCGCTTTTCCGCAAAAAATCCCCGATCGCCATTTTTGCGATCGGGGCTTTTTTGCGCAAAACAAATCTCAGCTGTCTACACTGGCCCTTTTGCGCAAAAGTTTTGCGCAAAAGGGACTTTTGCCCGAACGGGAGCAGCATAGTATTTCCGCAAAAAGCACTGATTTCTTACAGTAGGAAGTCAGTGCTTTTGCGGAAATTCAAGAGGCCAGTGTAGACAGCTGGCAAGTTTTTCCGGAAAAGCGGCTGATTTTCCGGAAAAACTAGCCAGTCTAGACACAGCCCCGCTGTTTAGCACAGACAAGTACCGTGCAACTTGCTAGTGATAGCTTCCCATTTTCACGGCTCATCTTCAATGGCATTAGATCTTTCGCTATGAAGGGGAGTTGTAAGGCAGGGAAAACCATATGGGACTCCTCTTCTATTTTACTATGAATGGAGCTCCTCCAACGTATGAGGTTATGATGCTGTCATGCTGATTTACACCCCACAATAACATGACAAAGCTTCTGTACAATACAGATGACAAGTCTGTACAGAACTTTGACAACAGGGTGAAAGGGGTGATTTATTTTCAGCTCCAATCCGCAGGAGCACCACGTCCCTTGACTGGTGCTCTTTTTCTTTCTGATTTCCACTACAGATGATTGCACTTTTAGCCCGAGCCTGCTCGCAGGTAGAGAGGTGTAAGTAAGCCGGTCCTGCACATTGTGTCAAGTTGGCATTCCCAGATGACAAACACCATTTTCAACCAACCTGACTAGAGAATAAGTTTCTACTGCTACCTTCTTGAAGGAGATGTTTTGGCCAAAAAAAACCCCATGAGCTGTGTGATAAATAGGCTTGTGCTGTTTCTTCACCCAGCCGCAGCTGGGGAATCGGGCAATAAATACAATTTATTTATTTTAATAGTTTGCTTAGTGAAAGTATTACCAATATGTCCTCAGCTTAAAAACAACCCTGACTGTATTTTACCGTGCGGCTCAGCATTTTCATAGTAATTTACAACTTTAAAAGGGTAAACTCTATTACTCTCTGTCAAACCTAGAATGGGGTAAGTGCACAATGTTACCATGCGAAGTACGATTAAATTTATTGCTGCAAACATTAGTACGTATCGATTTTGTTTATAGCCACCCAAAGGGAATACTAAACCTCTTATGCTTCTGCTGTGGTGACTCTCTCTTATATACGAACCAGACACATCAGTGCCACCTTTAAAACAGCAATCTCCTGTCTGTTTTCCAGAAAACCTTCTGAAGAGAGGAACATGAGTCGTTTTTGTTTGGGGTTGTCATTGTTATTGCTATTCATCAAAGAGATGATTTGGAGGATGCTACATCTTTTGCAATAGCTACAGTTGTGCTGTTTACTTGCCTCTGAAAAAAACAAATATGCCAACGAAAACCAACCACTGCCAAGTTGCATTTAAGCATAATTTTTAGCTGGTCTTTTTTTCCTCAATCAGTTTCATGAAACTGAGATCCTAATAATGTTTTACATGTATCAGCATTCAAAAGGACCTTTTCTTATTCTTAGAGCTTGTGGTAAAATGATTTTTCAATGGAAAATGCAATTTCTGCACGCATTTCGATTTTGCTTTTTTGTTTTTAATTTCCGATAGAAAAAACCTCAAAATAGAATGTGTTGGGATTAATTTATGAGCCACTGATGCACCACACGCAAACATAGTTAGCGTTCAGCTGACTCAAAACACTGTAATTCAGGAAATGTTTCATTTCCATTCAAAATGCCCAAATACAATGTTTCCAAAAAAAGAATCCTTTCTGAACTTTTTGTTTCTTCAAAAAAAAAGAGTCATTATTTTGACTTCTGTCCCAATTTGGCATGAAAACCAATATTGAAATATTGGAATTTCCCACCAGGCAGAAATTACAACTTTCTATCAGCTCTAAATAATTAGTGCTGGTTGAGAAATGACAAATATTTTCCATGAAGAATGTCAAAAAGACATGAAAACTTTGTTTAATTCAGTTTTTTCCACAGCCCCTTTTGACTTTATTTTAACTTGAAGGCCTTTCAATTCTATTTAAAGATTAAAAACCCAAGCAGTTAGCTTCAGTGATTATGGAAGTATCTCATCTTTGGTTTTAAGAAAAAGGGAATTTCTATTCTTGGTGATTGCAGAGAACAGCTTGAAAATGTGACACCCGAGAACCCCCAAAACCAAAAGAGAAATAAGAGAGTCTGGAAGCTATTTATTTAAATCTCCCAATTTTCCAGCCAATGTCATGATTCTATGGAGCATGCTGTTTGGTTTGGGTGGCCTATGTGGTACCCCAAAACTTCAAACTCACTTAACTGCTGTCTGACATCTGAGCGTGTCATAACCCTTAATCTATTTCTCCTCCCCACGGCCCACGAGATAGGGAAGGGCCGTTATTCCCACTGTATGGACAAAGCATAAAACGGATCACGTGATTAGCTTAAAGTCATGACAGACGTTTATGGCAAAGTCGGTAACAAAACCTGTTTTTTCAGTGTCCTGAACTAGCCCACACCCAGGGCTGGCCCAAGCCATTCGTGCGCCCCGAGCGCGTGGTGCCACCTCCAGGAGTGCGACACATGCACGGCCCTGCCCCCTGGGTACATGGCACATGAGTGGTCCCGCATCCCGGCCGTGTGGTGCATGCGTGGCCCCGCCTCCCCGGTGCACAGTGCATGTGTGGCCCCGCCCCCAGGCACGCAGCGCATGAGCGGTGCCGCTTCCGCCCAGTCCGGGTGGTAACCCGGTCAGCCTGTAGCTTGGACCAGATCTGCCCACACCCACAGTTTAGCCCACCTTGCCTTCACATGTAAGCAACCCCCTGCCCCTCCATCCCCCAAAGATCAGCCCTTTTGGTCCAGTGCGGTGCGTAGCAAAATCGCCTTTCGCTGAGGCAATGTTACCAAATTCACCTTGAACCACATTAGCATTTTCTACTAGCTGTGACCTGAAGGAAAAACGAACACAAGGAAGCAGTACCCCCTTGATTCCTTTTTAAATCTGCCAAGACTTTCTGACCCCATGTAAAAAAAAAAAACCTCATTTAATCGGCTCCCAGCCTGCCATCAGGTACAAGCAGTGTAAATTTCCCTTCATAAAAGTTTCATCAAAGCATTGGGCTTGCTGGCCTCTCTTTAGATGGAGAAATTACAGGCTGGGGAGATTGGCTAGCAATCATCTATGATTGATAGGTTTGTGGTGGATGGCCTTCATGTAAAAAAAGCTCTGTATTAAATGACCTTTGCAACTGTTTCCTCCTCTATCCTGCCAGCATTTTTTTAACTTCATTTTGTGTGAAGAAACAAATTAGTATTGATTGCTTTGTTGTGTTTACTGCGTCCTCCAGCGCTGGGACCTTTGGTGGTCACTACTGGACTAGAATACATCAGCTTTCACGGCAGGGTACCACAGGCTGATCTGTGGCCAGCCAGAGGTTTGTTTGTTTTTCGAATGCAGCTCAGGCGCTGTCCTTTCGTTTGCAGGTTTCAGACGCTTGAGTTGCATCAGATATGTGCCTTCTTGGAGAAGTGTTGAGGAGGGAGGGGACAGAGAAATGGAACTACTAGGTCACTGGACAAAAACAAAGCTGCGCATTGCTGTGTTAAGGAGAATAAGAATTTAAGGGCAGAAGCAAGGTCGTCCCTTCTGTTATGGTCGTAAAAGCAAAGTTCGGGGGGAACTGAATTCTGGGTAGCAGCAGAGAATGGGGACCAAGAAGGTCACGACTGCAGCTGTTTATTTACTCTTGCCCTGTACCTGCCATCGTCGTTCACACCCGTGCAAATTGGGTGTGAAACACGACCCTTCTGGTAGTGATTTGCATTCACGTTGCTCTGGCGATAGCATCTATGGAGGGCAGAGCAAATATGAGCCTGGCCCGCTGTCGGGTGTCATGGTGCCCCAGGGGTGTGTCTGCTCTGACCACAAGATAAAGGAGATGAAGGAACCACCAGGCATGGTGAGGTCCAAATAACAGTGCTTACAAGACACATGTAACATACACAGCTGCGTGGGCAGAGTTAAGGGGATTTTGGAAATATAGAATACAAAGCACCAATTGAGAGTACTACCCTATTCCTGCATTCAGCTTCCTGCATCAAAAGAGATGCTAATTCTAAAGATGTTCACACTAGGCATAGTGGCACTCGGGCTGTTTAATTGTCTACCTTACATCACATTTGTCTGATGCTAAAAGGCAGTGTGAATTACACAGATGCTTCTGGGAAGTGATGGTATTTTGTGAACCAAATCTCACAAAGAGGGACGTGGCAATGACTATAGGAAGCTGAAAATGTTGCCTTTACCACAGGGCTGTTTTTTCAGCCTGCGTGAAGGCCTCTGTGTTTGCTGCTACTTTGGGGTCGCTTCCCCTTTGCCTTTTTATTAGCTGTAGCCACTCAGACTGGGAACAGACTTCACAGGTCAGCTGCTCAGGTTCAGATAGGAGCTGCACCGCAGCTAACACCACAGCACCTTCCTCAGATCTTAACTGACCATATGTTCAGTTAAACAGAACTTGTCAGACCATTGGAAATGGCACCCAAAATACAACCTAGATGTGAGCAATTACTTTCTGCTGGAATTGGCCCCGTGCTCACCGAGAGGAGGAAGTTGTGGGCTCATTTACATGACAGCAGTGCCTCAAGACAAACCAGGGCCAGGGCCCCATATAAATAAAAGACAGTCTGGACCCCTAACGGTTTACATGCTAAACAGAGACACGGCCTGACAAGCAGGAGGACCACGGAGACCAAGGCGTGGCAAACAGACCTAGCAGCCACTGGAACACAAGGTATCAGATTGGCTAAGGGCAAGATTTTTCAAAGACCCGAGCGGCAATTAAACTCCTAACTCAGTGGTCACCACGCAGTCGATCGGGATCTACTGGCAGATCTTGGAGCCTCTGACAGGGGATCCTGACTGGTATGGCCAAGAGGCTACCAAGTGCCAGCGCATCAGCTGCCTCTTCCCCCACCCTTTGCCTTGGAGCTGCCCTCCTCCTCCTTCCCTTTCTCCCCCGGAGCCTCCTGCTTGCCGTGCACTGGTGGCGGCTAAATGAAGCCATCTGCAGATGTCAGTGATACCGAGCAGGCAGGTTTCCTAATAAGGGCGATGATGACCCATCGACTCGGATGTCCTTCTTCCAGGCCAAGCCTGGGAGAGATCATCTGGAAAAATGCACCTCAGGATGTTCAGTTGCCAAGTGTTGCTGCTTGGCTCTGAGAAAATCAAGCATGTGACCTAGAAAGCACGAAAGCAAATCTGTGCCCGCTTGCATGTCTCCACCTTGAGGCTTTCACTTAGGAGTTGCCACATTCTGATCTCGCTCACTAGTCCTCTTCTTACGTCACCTTCGGCAACCCACACGGGTATTCTGTGGGCCTCTGTGCCTCGGCTCCCATCTGTGAAATGGGCTAGTAGTGCTTCCTGATACGGAACGGCTCTTGGGAGGTGGCTCTACCTTACAGCAATGACACTGTGTTTCTAGAAGTGTGTCTAACGCAGGCACAAGCATTCAAGGCTTGCACCTGGTCACCAGGCGGATGAGATCCCAGCAATTACTCCCCGTGGCTTTTGTGGATAATACATGCCTGGCTATATAGACACAGCCAGTCACCAAGCTGGGTGTGGATCGACTTTCACTGCAGGAGAGAGGCCTGACTCTACTCCCCCGACTCACACTGGTTGGTACTTTGCACCACTAGTTCTCCCACTGAAGGGTGGGAGATTCCTTGTGGAGCTAAGTGCTGCCCAGTGCAAACCCGGTTATCACCAGCTGCCTCTGGAAACTGGATGATGCAGAACAGAACGAGACTCATGGGCTTCCAGCCCGGGTCTGCTGGGTGTGACGTAAGGTCTGAATGGGTTGAGAGAGGCCACCTCCCATCCTATAGCCTTGCGGGGCAGCTAAGATAAAGCAGGAGGCTCCATCAACTCCTAGGACTGAACCCAGAGGCATAACTCTCTCCTCACATTGCTTTCCTGCCAGAGTCTTTCCCTTGAAGTCCACTGACTTCCATGAGGATGCTCCTCTTTTAAAACAGGAGAATTGGGCCCGTTACAATTGACTTCATCTGAGCCTTTGGAAGCTGAATTTCTGCCCCCGAACCCTACCCCCAGGGCAGTTTAGAAGCCTTGAGAGAACAATGTAATTCTCACTTCGGCCTTGCTGCTGCAGGACGATTGGCACTGGTCAACTTTTACACCCGCACTGTCTTGAAGGAGAAAAAGAAGGCAGAAAATTTGTTCTCTGCCTGGGTTGTTTAGATCTACACTCACCTTCCCTCCTCTCCTCTATTATGGAGACTTAGGCCATGTCTTCACTAAATAGAATATTGACACCGCCATGATCAATCTTCCGGAGTTTGATTTAGAGGGTCTAGTTGAGCCACGCTAAATCAAACTCAGAGGGCGCCCCCGCCAGTGACCAGTATGCCTGCTCTTGTGAGGAGTAAGGGAAACTGATGGGAGCATTTGTTCCCATTGGCCTCCCGCTGTGGGGACAGCGGGGAAACAAAGTAAAGGACGTTGTCTCCAGCTATGTAATTAATATAGCTGGAGTTGCATATCTTGATCCAACCTTCCCTTTTGGTGTAGACCTGGCTTTAGCCAGAGCTGGCGAGGTCCTCAGTGGAGGGATGGGGGCTTTTGTGGAATGCCAGAAGCATGGGGCACATACACATTCCCCCAATAGCTACTTGATCTGAAACAAGTTTAGCTCCCCATTACAGGGTGCCCAGCACCACAACAAGGTGGTGAAGAATCAAGTGCATTCGGAAAGCGAACATCGCTTGAGTTAGCATCTCTTTATGCTCCGTCCCCAAACCCAGAATGGAAAAATCAGCTAGCTAAACATCCCGGAAACAGGCACTCCATGGGCCCTTGGTTAAAAAGTGATCCCCAAAAGGCTTCATTTAAAACTCTAGTTTTTCGCAGTAGCTGCTATAAGAATTTAAAGTGACGAGCTTTCAGAAAACAGCCTTTCTAAGCTCATTGATTGTTGCTTGCCTGCAGATAATCCTGAGTTAGGACTTTCATTGATTTATGTTAGGTTTAAAAGCCTGCTTCTCTTGAGTTATTCCAATACAAGTCAGGCCAGGCAATTAATTCACTTTAAAAACACCCCCACCCCATGTTATGTATAAGAGATTTCCAGTGCTCCATACAGGGTCTTAGAAATGACTCTCTCTGATATATGTTTTAAAATGTTTATATTCCAGCATATTTCATATACCAGATTGTTCTGGCATCAGCAGCTGTAGTAGCAAGGTGAAGTTTAATATATTGCAGACACTGATGTGTCCGAAACCTCCTGTCTCTTTGGCAGCATTTAGCTGTCTGATGTGAAAGTCCTACTTCAACGTTGTCATTCGGTACAAAATGCTCTCTGTTAGTTAGCCCTGATGGTGCTGCTAGACATGAGCATTACCCAGGGTGGTAATCCAAGAAATAACGAGTTAATTCTTTCCCAGATATGCATGGTCTAAACCGAAATACATTCGAAGAACATTTTCTGTTTGGATTAAAACCGCCTGTGATCAATTAGAGGTGATAGACTGGTGCCACTAAGATTAAAGTCGGCGTCAGAAATTTGTTAGCTTGAAAACAGAGTTACTGCTCTCTCAGGGTATGTCTACACTACCACCCTAGTTCGAACTAGGGTGGTTAATTTAGTCAATCGAAGTTGCAAATGAAGCCCGGGATTTAAATATCCCGGGCTTCATTTGCATCTTGCCAGGCGCCGCCATTTTTAAATACCCTGTAGTTCGGACTCCATGCCCGCGGCTACACGCGGCACGGAGTAGGTAGTTCGAATTAGGCTAATTCGAACTACCGTTACACCTCATTCCACGAGGAGTTCCACGAGGAGTAACGGTAGTTCGAATTAGAAAGCCTAATTCGAACTACCTACTCCATGCCGTGTGTAGCCGCGGGCACGGAGTCCGAACTACCGGGTATTTAAAAATGGCGGCGCCCGGCAAGATGCAAATGAAGCCCGGGATATTTAAATCCCGGGCTTCATTTGCAACTTCGATTGACTAAATTAACCACCCTCGTTCGAACTAGGGTGGTAGTATAGACATACCCTGAGAAGGCTAGACTGATGTTTTTGATTTCCACTGCTACTTGGAAATCTCTCATGTTTTAGAAAAGCTGAGGCCAACACTGTCGAGTGAGGCCCCTCAAATCCCTATTGAGACACTTAAATGAGTTTGGATTGCAGATGATCGTTTTCAGGCATTCATGTTTGATGCTCTGCGTTTGACTAAGGACACCGTCATGGTGTGCTTCGTGACTGGTCAGGCTTTAGATCAGGAGTGGGGAACCTTTTGTGGGCTGACTCACGGAAAAATGAGTTGGGCACCCCACCTCACTGACAGAGCCCTCAACTGGGAAGCAGAAAGAGACTCCCACATTCCTCTCACACAACAGTGCCTAAGGGGGCACAGGCTAGTAGATTGTGTGGGCCCCCTACGCTTTTGGGGCAGGGCCAAAAATGCAGGGTTCGCAGTGTGTGGGAAGGAGTTGCCAGGGAGCAGTCTTGAGGGGAAGGAGGGTGCAGGAGTGGGTTGGGGGTTGATGGGTCCGGGAGAGTGGGAGGGTGCAGGAGAGGAGTGGAGGTGTGGGATCTGGGTGGGGAGATGGGTGCAGGAGGGGGCTGGGTGTGAGGGATCTGCTCAGGAGTAGAGTGCAGGAGCAAAGTGACAGTGGAAGGGTCTGGACTGGATGGGGAGGCTCAGGGCTGGAACACCGGTGTGGGCTCCCCAATCCTGGGGGAAGCCCTGAGCCGCAGAGGCCAGATCCAGGCAAGCTGGGGGCCACCGCCACCCTCTGGCCTTGGTTTCCCCACCCTTGCCTTAGAGAGCAATTCATCAACATTGTCATACCTCATGGGAACAGCAGAACTGTCTCTAGGACTACATCAGTGCCCGTGAGCTCACATCCTGCTACGCTCAACCCCCGGGCCCCTCCCAGATTGCTACAAAGAGAGGGGATTGATTACCACTGGAAGGTGGGAGCAGTGTTCCTAGAGCCGTGATTCCCAACCGTTTCAAACATACAGACCCCTTGTCAATCTGTTAACATTTTACAGACTCCCCCAAGGGGAGTGGCAGGAGGCGGCAGCAGCACATCCCTGGGCCCATATTGCTTCCTCAGCTCCCGCCCCCTCCATCCCAGGCCCATCTATGGAGGATACAGCAAGGGGGCCAATGGCAGCTCCTGCCCCCGCATGGAGACCTTGGCCCGGCATGGAGCCCTGGGGAGAAAAAAAAAAGAAAAAAAGGGTGGGGCCCACTGCGGGACTGGGAGAGGGGAGGAGCGTAAACGGCAGCGGAGTTGGTGGCGGGAGGACGGATGGTGCTTCTTGGGGTATCAAGATCCCATCTCAAGAGTGGGAGGCAGTGTGCATGAGGCTGGTGGCGAACGGCGAGCCCCAGGTGAGAATAGCCTGGTGGAAAGTCCCAGTCCCGCGGTTGGGTCTATCCTATCGTTTCCTTTCTTTTCCTTTCCACGAACCCCCTATGGTACTGTCATGGACCACCAGGGGTCCACAGACCACAGATTGGGAACCATTGTCCTAGAGGAGACTCCTGCCACACGAAAGCAGATTTCAGTACAGGAAAGACTGACGGCCACCATGACGGTTCTCGTTGCAAAGACTACATTTCCCATGATGCGTTGGAACAATCAAGATGTGGAAGTTTGGTTGCTATCCTTCCACGCACGTGAAATTAGTCCGCCCAGTGACATGAAAATTAAAAAGGCTACAGCCGAAGGAGGGGTGCTCATTCCCCTGGTTAAAATGCAAAGAGCGATTTCATCTTAGTACTATTGCTCATCAGCTTCCTAAATCAAATCTGGGGCTGGTTCTACCATCAACACCTACAGCTCATTCCACAGCAAATCCACACCTAGGCCGCAGATCCATTGCCCAGCCCTCACGGAGACTCGATAGTAAACTCAATCCTGCTCAGCCTCCTCAAAAACCGTTTGGAAAGCTAGTAATTAAGCCTCCCATATCAACCACGGGGACCTTCCTTCAACCACCTGCCATAAAGCACCAATGCTGTGGGACGAGTACAGTGCATGCATACACTTACGTGGCTCAATTAATATTTGTAGAGGGGGCATGACGGGCTGGGCCTCTGATCACTCCCCTTCAACCCCCTATTTTCCCCTCTGCTGTGTCGAGTGAGCCATGACCCTGCAGAAACAACGAGTGAAAGGCAGACCGCAGCCATCAGTCTGTTCTCTGAGCAGAGGTGGGACTGGCATCCATAAACAATCGACAGCTCATGCAAATCACAAGGGGTAGATGCGCCTCTCTTGGGGCGCATCTACACAACACCCTGAACTCAAAACATGTGGGTCTTATTTACGAATCTATTTCAAAATAGCTTATTTTGAAATTTGGTGCATCTACACAGGGCCAGATTTTGAAATAACGCGCTATTTCGAGCCATCCCTTAACCCCCGTGCAACGAGGTTTACCAGGATGGTGAAATAGAGAATCCATTATTTTGAAAAGTATTTCAAAATAACGGGCGGCTTGTGCAGACCTCTGGTATCCTGAAATAGCTGTGCAGTGTAGAAGTACCCTTGGGGATAATGCAGAGCTGTGCATAGGCAGCCCATGATGTAGGCAAGGGAAAGCACAGCCTTCCTAAAATTGCCTACACCCCCTGGCCATCGAGAAGGCTGGGGCCATGGCATGGCAGACCTGCTCCCCAGCCACCTGAGAAGGCTAGAGCTATGGTGCAGCGGCCTGGCTTCCCCGGATCCCGTGGCTAGAGTTGCAGTACCATAGCCCTGGCCTCCAGGGGGCCAGGAAGGATTGGGCTGGGGGTGGGCAGGGCTTGGCTCCGAGGGCAGGGCCAAGCCCTGCTGGGGCTGGGGCTTGCTTTCTCCAGCTGGGCCATCCCTTGGGGAGGCTTTGTGCTGTAGGGTTAGCCCCTCCCACCTTGCCATGGTCAAGGAAGAGGAACTGGTTTGTCTTGATTAGCCTGCCCAGAGGGATATGTGGAAACAGAAGTCCCTGTGCTCCTATTGTGTCCCCTTACATAATGCACAAGGACACCAAAGCAGGAAGATAAGGGATATTCCTTCCATTCTTCCTGTCTCTCCCTCGTCCTCCCCACACAAGTGCCAGTCATACCCCTTGCCCCCAATTTACTGGGCAATCCACCACATTTGAGCGGTGCAAAAACAGAGGCACTTTGGCTAGTGCTTGCTGCTGCTGGGTGCAGGCATTGCTTTCTGCAGAAACGCCCGAACTCAGGCCCGTCAGGAAATGGCACACAGCAAGGCCTGTATTTCAGAGCTGTTCCACAGAACTGCAGACCGGACTGCACACAACTACCAGGCACGCAAGCAAACCCAGATGCGCACGTGTTGGAGGCATCTGTGTGCGCACACTGAGACTGGCGTGCACACTCTGGAGCTTGCCTACACACCGACTGGGCACGCACAACACAGGGGTGCAGATCTGGGCTTCCACCTTTGAAAAGTCAGAACAAACATCCCCCCTACCCCACAAAAATGCATACAGATGGTTTTCATTGGTCATCCTCATCACATGGGGAAGACCGAGCTTCTCGGTGACCTGGATCAAATACCATGCAATGCCCAAAGACTGGCCACTTAAAAGTAACCTTATCCCAGACTTCCCAACTGTGCAAATAAAATAAAATAAAAACAAAAAGGTAGACTTCAATAAGTAGTTACATTGGCAAGGAATATTTTATACAAAGCCATGTCAGAAACTCGGCAACACAAAAGCAGATACCTATTTTGTGTTTGTAATATCATGCCCAATTTATTTTTTTTTAAAGACAGGAAGAGGAGGAAGGAAGAGGATGGCGGGAAAGAAGGTGCCTACATTTATCCAGCAATAGAGTGACTTATTGGAATGAATGTCGGGGTTTCATAAATTGTATTGTATTTATCCTTGACTGCTCGGATGAATGGCTTCCTAATTTTAAGATTGCGAAAGCTGCAACAAAAATTCTGTTTTCATCTATGTTTTCCACATAAAATTTCAGTTTTTTCAGCGGAAATTCAAATAATGAAAATTTTCAGTGAAAACCCAAAATGTGTTCGGCCAAACGCTAACATATGTTGCTATGGAAACACCGTTGCAGTGCTTCATGGGAGTGGTAGTTCAGGTGCCTCAATGCCCCCTCTCCTCAATTAGCTAGTCTCCCAGGGCTGTCTACCTCTTCTCTAAGGCAGGATTTCCCTCTTGAAGAGGGGAGCTGCTGAACTGTGGGAGTTCCCAGCCATAGTGCATGGGAAACTTTGTTTGGCAGAGGAGCCAACAGAAGAGACTGGGAACACGAAGCCATGAAAATACAGCTCCCGTAAGACACCCCAACAGCCTTTTCAAATTTCAGCTGAACTGTTTTGGCTTTCAGGCAGCACTTTCTGTAAAACAATTTGTTTAATCTAAAACCCACTCATCTATGAAGAAATGCTTTTGATGGAAATTTTTCTACCAGCCCCAATCACTGGCAGGAGTCAACGTGGCTTTGTTTTTCAATGACTTCTCTCACTGCCCGGTCTATAGCCCAGGGATGTCAATGGAAAACCTCCCGTTGATTTCATTGGCCTCGCAGTGAGCCCTGCACCGACAGAAAGAACTGAAGATAAAAACAACTCACAAAGAGAGAGCACCCTGAGAGAGAAAGAAAAATACCTTCTACCAGGCCCTGAGCCTATCGGCTTTCTTGTGTTTTCTATTACAAGCTGCCACTCAAGGGGGAGGGGAAACTTAATTGCACACTGGGCATTTCACACGGTAGTGAAAAGACCTGAAGTATTTTCTGCGGCGTTTCTTCTGGCCTATTATTATTTACACTGAGAACGGTACAATTCAGCCAGTGGGTGTGAGCTTTTATTTGATGCCACACACAGTCTCGCCCCCTGTGATTCCCTCTTTCTGTCATGCTCTCCAGGCTATGATTTCAGGCCTTTGCAGTGTTTCAATTTCTGGGCTCCCAGACGAAATGAAATGAAGCCAGCAGATGATCCGTCTGATACACACACGTTCGGATGCTGGATACACACGTGTGAGCAATACATGCCATGTTGCTACTGCTGAATTATAAAAACCTTTAAACTAGCATGTGTCTCCCTCGAATCACACTCCAACGACGCTAGCTGGAAGCACGGTTGTTTCGGTTGTGTCTGTGGTTTGGGCGCCAGCAAAGTGTAATCAGTGGGCACCCGCTCGCCGTCTACAGCAACATGCATAGAGGTGATTTGAAGCTACAGCGATGGGGGCTGCACGATGATGGGGAGAGAAAGCGGAGCCGTTGGGAGTCGAGGCAAAAAGGTAACGCGCCTACTCTACGCATTCGTCACCAGCACCACCGCTGAATTACCAAGGGTTCACCTGCTCCCCACTCCCTCGGCTGCTGTTCTAGCCTCAGGCTACATGCTGTGCTAGTTTTGGGATAGTTGGTGTTCCTTGTGAAACCCCCAGCTCCCGGAATCATGTGAATATGGAAGAATCTCAGGTTTCACGTTTTGCAAAAAATAAGTTTCTAGGCCTCGTGGCTGCAGAGACAAGCTGGGGAATGGGAAGCCAGTGCACCTCGGGGCTCAAAGAACAGAGGACAAGTAAAAAGAGCCCTAACTTTATTCTTTGAAACGTCGTCTCCTGACGGTGGTGTGTTGGACTCTCGATTGAACACCGGCCGTCGGCAGTTCTGATTCAGACCCCACATATGCCTGCTGCATCAATGAATCATGGGACTGCCCACACCAAGTGTTCAAAACATGAGTCAGGCCCTAAAATAAGAAAATCGTGGCATTGGCTTACAAACAACGTGATTTTAAACAAACGAATACATTTGGAGTGTGTCTTTTGGGTTGAAGTTTCCAAGCTTCTTGGCAACCACAAAAGCGAGTCTCACAACGCTCCAGATCAGCCAGGGGCAACCTCGAACAACTAACCCGACCGGAATGCCAGAGTCCCACCCGCTGAGATGGCCACACCCACGTGCTTACTGACCAATCACAGTGGCTCCACCTCTCCCCTCTGTCATCACCTACTTGCATCCCAAGTTGGAGTGAAGGCAAATAGCTTTCACTCAACACTTGCTATGCAGCTGTTGGCACTCACCTTCCATGAGTCTATGAGGTCAGCCTCTATCGCCCACTGGTTACATTTCCAACCACCTTTGTGCTTCCTCCCGTGCTAACAACTGGGAGGTGTGGCCCAAAACCCCACAAAAGCTACCTCGTTTATCCATCTTCAGAAGCAGAAGGGCTTATCTCTCCTTTTCACCTGAGGATGGGAGAGTTAAAATTGGTGCCAATCTAGCCCTTAAAAAAAGGCAGTGATAGATATGCGGATATTAACAAATCAGAATATTTGCGGGCAAGGCAGTTTGAGCTCCTCCAATGGTGTATAACTGGGAGCAGACCCACCACTGTCTTCTTGTGTCAAATGAGGAGAAGGCTGCATTTTGCACATATACCTGTGTGGGAGGGAGAGGTTGGGGATAGCCCATTTTTCTGCCTTGCTCGATGTTCCATGACGGCGGAACAAAAAATGATTCGCCGTTTGTCTGCCAAAATTGTGTTTCTCTCTGTATCCCCCATGGATTACGTCTGAGTAATCAATTGACATTTGGCACGGTCTTATTTATAATAATTCAAGTCAGCAGCACTGTAATTTAGAAACTGGCCACGAGGCATGTGCCGGTAATGAATCGAATCCATGTATAATTCAAGCTCTTCGGCTACAAAATTGCATTTAAATAATGTTAAGGTTGTGACAACCTGACAGAGAGCAGCCAATTCAATATGAAAATGCCTCCTTCCTCTTGCAGCTAAGCTCCGCCCATTGTCCCCCATTCCTGACCACCCCCACCTTCTGGCTCTGAATCAGAGGAACATGGTGGAATAGCAACTGCTATCTCCAACCTCCTCAGCCCCAAGGCCCGATATCCTCTCGGGGGGGAGGCAGGGGGCGGCATTATTCAGGATCAGCCTCATGGTTTCAGTCTTGTCCACTGGGAGCCATGCGCATTCGTCCGTGGTGACCCTTTGGCCCCAGCATTCAGTTTGTAAACATAGTAGAATTCAGGTGTCAATGTAGGATAAATTAGTGATCTTGCACGGCACCTATAGAAAATCCGGTTTATAGTTGGCTGTCAAATCAACCTTCCTCCAGAAGGGGCCCTCCTCTCTCATGGGATACTAAAATGCATTTATTTTGGTATACCTGTAACCACTAAACTTACATGTTACACGTTTAGCAGAAACAAATTTACACGCAGGGGGGAGATGGCTCTGCGGGAGCCGGCTCGCACAGGGAGCTGGCTTAAAAACTGGCTCCCTGTCAGCACTGGCTCCCGCCTCCCTCCCCACCCCGCACTGCTGCCTGTTTATATGTTTACACCGTCACAATCCTAGCAAATACACTTTGTAAGCCCATTTCTGACGTGGGCGTTCACACATTTTAGTGCTGCCAGATTTCCCTGACGTTAAGGAGTGGGTTTTATTTTTACCTCACAGATCGGTTGGCCGGATAAGGAGCCCGTGTGGTTGAGTGTGTAAACATCACCTACTTCTCTGGCTTATTGAGCTGACACAGGCATTGTGGTTTATAGCGAGGGCTGCAGGCCTCCAAAATTCTCCTCTGGAGCTGCTGCTGGCTTGGAAGCCCCCTTGAGCTTGGGCTGTGGTTTGCCGTGACTAAGGAGGCTCATCTTCTTTCCCAGCATGCATCTGAGACAGGACATGCTCCCATCTGTGAACAGCAAAAGCCCAGGAGCCAGAGAGCCCCAGCCCAAGGCAGTGACCGGCCTTCTCTTCCCTTCCCACTGTGTAGGGCAGACAGACACAGGGCCCCTCTCCGGGCCGCAGTATCACTGTTCTCCATGCATGCCCTGGAGCTGGACTGAGGCGCAGCACCAGGGCTGGAGGTCAGTGGAGTCAGAAAGGACCCCAGCAGCGAGGCGGCCCCCACAGGGAACAGGGAGTTGTTCCAGGAACGGGGGGCTCCAGAGGGGAATGAGTTGCCAAAAGATGACAGCCGAGCCCAAGCAACGAGCTGGCTGACGACAGCGCCCCAGGCCACCCCACATCCTGGCATGGAGGCCCAGTGCAAGCTGCTTGGCCACCCCAGAAATCTCACTCCAGCAGCTGTGGGCAACTCCACAGGGAACACGTAATGGCCAAAGCGATGCAGCTCAGTTGGGCAGAGCAAAGTTCCCTCAGAGCCAAGGGTGAAGCCAATCATGAGACAGAAGGAGGACTCCGGAAAAGACTGAGAGAGGGTGATGGATCATCAACTGAACACGAGCTCTCAGAGCAACACCGTGACCAATGGGCTAACACAACCCTGAGATGCAAAACCCAGGGAGTAGGGGGTAGGAGTTCCTTCAATTGTGCATTTGATGGTAGCACAACCGCAGTGTTTAGGACTCCCACAATTCAAGAACGCTGCTGATAAATTGAAGAAGGTTCAGAGAAGAACCATGAGAATGATGAAGGGGTTAGAAAACCTGCCGTGGAGCAACAGACTCCAGGAGCTCAGTCTATTTAGCTTACCAAAGAGAAGGTTAAGGAAGAACATCATCCCAGCTGAGAAGCATGTACATGGGGAACCAATGAGTTAATCAATAACCTCACGGAGAAAAGGACAGCGTGAGCCAATGGCTGGAAGTTGAAGCTAGACAAATTCAGACTGGAAACAAGGTGTACATTTGTAATGAGTCACAGTGGTTAACCATCGGAGCAATTTACCCAGGGTTGACTTGTGGTGAGTTCTTCATGAATGTTCTGTGATTTAGAATCCACCCAAAGCCGACCACGAGGGCAGTGTCTGTGCAGCTAGGCCTCTTGTGTTATCCATATTCTGTACAGTTGTTTAGAACTTAGCTTGCCAACTTTCTAATGGCAAAAAACGAACACGCTTGCTGTGCCCTGCCCCTCCTTCCTTCCCCATCTCCTTCCTTCTGTCGCTCACTCTTCCCCACCCTCACTTGTTCATTTTCACTGGGTAGGGCAGGGGGTTGGAGCGCAGGAGGGGATGTGGGTTTTAGGGTGGCAATGGGGGGGGGGGAACTGGGGATAAGGGGTTCAGGGTGCAGGATACGGCTTTAGGGTGGGGAGGCTGGATGTCAGGGGTGTGTGGAGTGCAGACTCCGGAAGGGAGTTTGGTTCTTGGACAGGACTCAGGCCTGGGGTGGGACTATGGGGTGCAGGCCCTAGGAAGGAGTTTGGATGGGGGGCTCAGGACTGGATAGGGGAGTCTGCAGGCCCTGCCAACTGGACTTTTAACAGTGGTGGTGACTGGAGCCCCCAGGGCTTTTTATTGACCAAATGTTCTTGTAAAAAACTGGATACCTGGCAACCCACCCGTGACTTCAGACCAACAGGTAGAGTGAGGAGAGGCTAAGCTACATGGCAAAACTCAGCTAATGCTTCACTAGAAGGCAGAAAAGCTGAAGAGCAAATGATGGACAGACCCTAGCATGGGAATTTTATAGGGCTCTGGCCCATTCAAGCCCAACCTCCAATACCCAAATCTTATTTTTTCACCCTAACAAATCTTTGGGCACACTTACTTTATAGCTTACCATACTATGATGCATATTCCGACATATTAATAAGGATTATTTTACTTCCAAAGCCATTCACTTTGACCTCAGTTGTATAAGACAGAGCAGGGAAGATACAAGTAAGGCCAAAGTTAATGGTTTCCGAGGTTAAATAATCCTTACTAATAGGTAGGGATATGCAGCCTATTCTAGACGCCAGATTCAGTTTTATGTTCAATTCCCCGCCAATCAATTTCTGGAAGTCAAGGAGCAACAAATAGGCCATTTTAATCTAGGCCAAAGGTTACAAGTGCCTATTCTCGCTTACTTATAGAATCATAGAACCATAGAGCTGGAAGAGACCTCAGAAGGTCATCAAGTGTAGCCCCCTGCCCAAGGCAGGACCAACCCCAACTAAATCAACCCGGCCAGGGCTTTGTCAAGCCGAGACTTAAACACCTCTAAGGATGGAGACTCCACTACTTCCCTAGGTAACCCGTTCCAGTGCTTCCCCACCCTCCTAGTGAAATAATTTTTCCTAATATCCAACCCACCAAAACTTGATACCATTGCTCCTTGTTCTACCATCTGTCACTACTGAGAACAGCCTCTCTCCATCCTCTTTGGAACCTCCCTTCAGGAAGGTGAAGGCTGCTATCAAATCCCTCCTCACTCTTTGCTTCTGCAGACTACTTATTCACTTGCTTTAGCTGTTCATATGGGATACAAGCTGTAGATTTGTTGCACTACAGCCAAATACTGTGGATAACCATGAATACCTATGACGAATGAAACAAAGCTCTTGAAAAATGCAATTCAGTGACGGCAGGATATAATCACAAATTAGGCTAAATCAGCCCGAGAAAAGCAGATTATTTGGCATAGCAGGTTAGCAACTTAACCTTATGGTAGAGGGATTGCAACTCAATTGACCACTTCTACATTACATACCTCGGCCAGCAATCCTTGGTGGTCAATTGTAGCTGATGTTTTTCACAGCAGACCACTGGTGAATGCCAGACCTGCCAATCATTTGAACAATTTTCAGGTAGTTATGAGTGGCAGAAAATGTGTCTTTTGTGCATGATTATTTGTTCACTCAAAGCCCACTCCAACAAACTATTGTTTCCGTAAACTGAACTCACCGGGGTGCTAATAAACCGGCACAACGTGGTTCAAGGGATTAAATATCTAACAGCTCATTAAACCTGTCACGATGTCGCACCTGAGGAGTGCAACAGCCCATCTCAGCAGAAGCATTTTCTTCCAACAATGGGAGCAAAGGGCCCTGAATCTTACAGAGAATTCCAGCCAACGTCATAAGTGCTCCAACAACCAGGTTCCACTGAGTTCACGCGGGTACCCCAAAATATGGTTGCTTCTCCACAGCTTCTCCCAGCCTTGGGAACTTACGAAATGTGACTCATAAGGGCAAAACAACAATTTTTCTGAGATTTTCAGAACTCCCTACTTCTAGACAGATCAGAAAAAATGCAAGAAAGTAATCAAGGTCTCCCTGCTGAAACCAACATAAACAAAGATAGGAGTCCAAAGCTAGTCTCCTAAATCCAGCTCCTCAAAAGGTACAGAAGTGCCTAACTCCCATTGATTTCACAGGAAATCAGGTGCCTAACTACCTTTGTGGATCTAGGGCCTAAATCTTATTTAGGCTCCCGAATAAGGGACCTGACTTTCAAAAGGGCTTAGCATCGAGTAACTCCCACTGAAGTCAATGGCACTTAGCACTCTTGAAAACACGTTACTTATGCAGGTTACAAAATATGGACTTAGTATCTGCTTTAAGGCTCGTAGGGAGAGATTGTTGAAACCCACAAACGAGAATTGAATAGCCCATTTCCCTTGGGGACTGGGCATCCAAGTCCCTTGGGTAGCTGTGAAAAGCCCAGCCTTATTTTTGACAATCTTGGCCCGATGATTTAAGCTTCTGGGAAGGGCCCAAAACCTATGAGGAACTGGTTGAGATAGCCAGTGTCATGGCAGAGAGCTGGGAGATAGAACTAGTCCTCCGGAGCTAACACGTTAATCGGGAGCTCCCGAGCTGGGTTCTCCTCTGTGGATAGGCCTAAAGAGGCGACAGCATGCACTGACCAGTCGTTTACACAGAACCGGCTCCATTTCAGTGACGGGTTGACTCCCGTGCCCTCTGGGTACATCAACCAGTGGTGCTACATTACAGGTGGCCTGTGGCCACAGCCCATTGCCAACGTGATGCGAGCTTGCTCGGTATCTCCCAGGCTTTGCTCCACGTTTGAGACGATGAAGATTAGGTCAACACGTGCCCCCGGCCTGATGTTTACATTTCAGACCTACAACCCTGCGAGCGTCCCCATCACCTTCACGAGCCGTGCTATGCCGCTGAATGCATGAACGAATGATTAATTTTCTTAAGGCTCACCCCACAGTTTAGTTTCAGGCAGGCCGGCCCTGTGACATACCTCACTCAGATCGCCACGGAAACGAGGAGACCGTATGGCTGGTTACTGAATCACAACGGCAGTTCTCTTCTCAGTGGAATTTCAATTAGGGGAGAATGCACCGCCAACCCCTCATTCAAACCCTTAATGACCAGAGCTTAGCCCCTGCCTGCTGCTGGAAGAAACCGGCATTCGTTTTTTTAAAACCCTGCTATCGGCCTTTAATTAAATGAATCCTAATTCATTCCTGTTGCTATTGCAAGAACTACTAAGACAACAGAAGTGTACAAAACGCACTGTCGGGGTGGCCGAGACCCCGTGTAACACTATAGGGCTCAGACAGGGGCTCCTGCTCCTCAGGGTTAGGGGACGGCCACCCCACCCCACTACACCCGGCGTGGGCTTTTCGGTGAATTAACGGTGGCTTTTAGTGCTGGGGCAGGCCACAGTCTCTGCTAGCGTCGACTGGCCAGTCCCCGGTCCCGAGGCCCAGTCCTTGCTCAGGGTGAGGCGGCAGGCAAATAAATCGTTCAGAGCCCAGCCTCGACTCAGGACAGGGCGATAGGTAAATAAGAAGATCAGTGGCCCAAGTCCTTGCTCAGGGGGGAGACTGCCACCCAAGAGCGGGGTGGCAGGGGGGTGAAACAGGCCCAACCACTCCACTGTGTCTCAGCCCAGTCTGCTGCTGGGTCAGCGGGGATCCGCTCCGCAACACGCTGACCTGGCTCTGCCTCAGCCCACTGGGCTACCCCTGGGCCTTTTCCACTCTCCCCATCTGGTGGTACCTGTGTCCTGTGCAGGTCTGCGGGGCTCCGTCGCTCTGGAACTTCTGCCCAGGCGAGCAGTCCTTCTGGGTCTTCATCCAGTGGTCGGCCCAGCAGCCCAGGCCGGTCCTCGGCTTCCCCCCAGATCCGGCTCCTCGTTCAGGTGCGCAGGGGAGACTTCTGGCTCCTTCAGTCACTGGCCACACACTAGCCTCTCTGGCCGGCCTTTTATATCCCTGGCCCTACCTCCTGGCTTCCTGTCCACTCACCCCGCAATACAGCAAACCAGGTACCAGTGCCTTGTGGCAAGGTGCGGCTACGTGGCAGGAGGCTTTTCAAACATCTCTGTCCGGGGCTGTGTCATTTGGGAACTAATAGACTGCCGAAGGCTTACAGTGCATATACTTCTTGCCTCACGCAGCTTGCGCACTGATTTGTACGAACGCCTGCCTTTTAATTTACCATCAGCACATGCCACACTGTTCTTATTTGTTTCAAGTCATTTTATTATAAGGCTCAGGATTTTTTGCTTCCACAGGCAACGGAAGATTTTGGTTTTAAGTGGGTCCACTACTGCCACTCCCCAAACAGCTTTCACACAGGAGCAACTCCTCAGAGTGTTGGACATATCCTTGACTTTTTATATTTGCTCTCTTCTGCCCGCAATCTGGTTGTTCTACCATCCTCCAGGCTGTGAACTGGCTCCACAGGAAACCCAGAAGAACCAACAGCACTGAGGAGACATCACCATTCTGATAACAGTCCTAGGAGTCTCCACCCACACAGGGTCCCAAGAGCTCAGACTCTTGGCCAGCAGGTCTCCAATTCATCTGAGGAAGTGGGCTTTGCCCACAAAAGCTCATGAGTCTCTGTGTATATTTTGGAGCTTCAGGGGGTAACCGAGTTAGTCATAAGAACGGCCGTACTGGGTCAGACCAAAGGTCCATCTAGCCCAGTATCCTGTCTACCGACAGTGGCCAGCACCAGGTGCCGTAGAGAGGGTGGACCGAAGACAATGATCAAGTGATTTGTCTCCTGCCATCTCTCTCCAGCCTCTGACAAACAGAGGCCAGGGACACCATTTTATCCCCTGGCTAATAGCCTTTTATGGACCTAACCTCCATGAAATTATCTAGCTTCTCTTTAAACTCTGTTATAGTCCTAGCCTTCACAGCCTCCTCTGGCAAGGAGTTCCACAGATTGACTACACACTGTGTGAAGAACTTTCTTTTATTAGTTTTAAACCTGCTACCCATTTATTTCATTTGGTGTCCTCTAGTTCTTCTATTTAGGGAACTAATGAATAACTTTTCTTTATCGGCCCTCTCCACACCACTCATGATTTTATAGACCTCTATCATATCCCCCCATCAGTCTCCTCTTTTCTAAACTGAAAAGTCCCAGTCGCTTTAACCTCTCCTCATATGGGACCTGTTCCAAACCCCTAATCATCTTAGTTGCCCTTTTCTGAACCCTTTCCAAGGCCAAAATATCTTTTTTGAGGTGAGGAGACCACATCTGTACACAGTATTCAAGATGTGGGCGTACCATAGTTTTATACAGGGGCAGTAAGGGTATGTCTACACTACCACCCTAGTTCGAACTAGGGTGGTAATGTAGTCAACCGGAGTTGCAAATGAAGCCCGGGATTTGAATTTCCCATGCTTCATTTGCATGTTGCCAGGCGCCACCATTTTTAAATCCCCGTTAGTGCGGACTCCGTGCCCGCGGCTACACGCGGCACAGAGTAGGTAGTTCGAATTAGGCTCTCTAATCCGAACTACCGGTACACCTCATTCCACGAGGAGTAACGGTAGTTCGAATTAGAGAGCCTAATTCGAACTACCTACTCCATGCCGCGTGTAGCCGCGGGCACGGAGTCCGCACTAACGGGGATTTAAAACTGGCGGCGCCCGGCAACATGCAAATGAAGCCCGGGATATTTAAATCCCGGGCTTCACTTGCAACTTCGATTGCCTACATTAGCCACCCTAGTTCCAACTAGGGTGGCAGTGTAGACATACCCTAAGATATTCTGTGTCTTATTTTCTATCCCTTTCTTAATAATTCCTAGCATCCTATTTGCCTTTTTGACCGCCGCTGCACACTGTGTGGAAGTTTTCAGAGAACTGTCCACGATAACTCCAAGATCCCTTTCCTGATTTGTCGTAGCCAAATTAGCCCCCACCATACTGTACATTTAGTTGGGGTTATTTTTCCCAATGTGCATTACTTTACACTTATCCACATTAAATTCCATTTGCCATTTTGCTGCCCAATCACTCAGTTTGGTGAGATCTTCTTGGAGTCCCTCACAATCTGCAGTCTGTTACAGAAAAAAACAACAAATGGTCTGGTAGCACTTTATAGACTAACTAAACATGTCGATGGGATCATGAGCTTTCGTGGGCACAGCCCACTTCTTCAGATGACCAGAGTTATATTTTGGTTAGTCTCCCACTCACTGTTCATGTAGACCACAGTTTTTTAGCCTTCAAACCTCTTTCAAGCATAATTCACCAAGCTAACATGCTAAAAGGTGTTGATGGTATCATGAGTTTTCGTGCCCACAAAAGCTCGTGATACCATTTACATGTTTTGGAGCTTCAGTGGGTAGCTGAGTTAGTCTGTCATGGAAAAAAACAGCAAGCAAATGGTCTGGTAGCACTTTATAGACTAACAAAACATGTTGATGGGATCAAGAGCTTTCATGGGCACAGCCCACTTCTTCATCTGTGCCCACGAAAGCTCATGATCCCATCTACATGTTTTGTTAGTCTATAAAGTGCTACCAGACCATTTGCTTGCTGTTTTTATCTCCATGTTTTCTTAGTCTATAAAGTTCTACAAGACCTTTTGGGTTTTTTTAAGTTTCTCCTGTACAGACTAACTCAGCTCCCCCCTGAAGATGCTAAAAGGAAAAGTCCTAGAACTTCCTTCACGTCAATGGAGGCTATTCTGATTTATAACAGTGTAGGATCAGACCCATTGACTGCAGTGAAGATATATTGATTTACACCCACTTGGGATTGTGCCCTGTGATCTTAATGGGGATATTCCAAACTGCACCTGCTGGGGATTGGGCCCACCTAAACAAGAGCGCTCACAAAGAATGTTCTAAAATGCATGCCAGCTTCAAACACTGTTGGGATGATTTACCATCCAGACACACCCTGCTCTTAAATACGCCATTAGCCTTCCACCTGGTGTTTTTATTCTGTTAACCTGGAGAATATTCACACATACACTGAACTGCAGTAATGAGCTTCCGACAGTGATTAATTATCCACTGCAATTCTGCAATAGATCAATGCATCGGATAACTCATTTATCAAGAAAATAACTGCTTCTTTAAAGTCCAGCATCAATCATGTGAAAAGGTACAGTATTTGTTAACAAAAGAAGATACACTCGGAGCTGTTGTGTCCCTGGCTAGTAAGGAAAGAGGTTTTTTGAGCAATAAATTACAAAAAAAAAAAAATATTATAAGCCGCCTCCGGGCATAGCCCATCAAATTCAGGGTAGTTCAGTCAGCAAACGAATGGCAATCAACACTTCAAACCCCACATTCATTAGTTTCTCATTTTGAAATGGTGGAAGATCCTTGATACTCAAAACAGGACTGGGCAAAGTATTAGAAACTATGGTCAAGAGTTTTCAAGCGCACTTGCTCTCAATGAACAAGTTTTACCAATGACTTCAATGGGAACAGAGTTAGGGTCTTTAGTGCAGAAAAACTACCCCAAAGGGTGGAATAAAAGCCTTGTCATTGTCACAAAAACAGCCCAGACTAGCCCATCTCTGCTTCAAAGGAAAATCTGCCCTTCCAGCAGGGGTGGAATTACTGCAGGCGTACCCAAACCAGTTTCCTCTAGCTAGTTTGTGTGCCAGCACTAGTGACATCGCTGACTTCAGTGTGGAATAGCTGGCCGAGTAATTATCCAGAGTGCCAGATGGGCTTGCGCAGGTCTTGCCAAAGCACGTGCTGCCATGACTTCACGGCTATTGGCACAAAAGCAAGCTGGGTTGGGGCAGTCTGGGAATGTTTGCACACGTACATGGTTGGACATTAGGAAAAACTTCCCACCTGGTTAAACACTGGAATAAATTGTCTGGGGAGGTTGTGGAATCTCTATCACCACAGATATTTAAGAGCAAGTTGGACAGACATCTTTCAGGGATGAGCTAGATGGTGCTTGATCCTGCCGTGAGGGCAAGGACTGGACTCGATGACCTCACAAGGACCCTTCCAGTTCTAGTGTTCTATGATTCTATGATTTTATGTCCGTGCTTTGCAGTGTAAGCAAAATGCAGGACAATGTAGCACTTTAAAGACTAACAAGATGTTTATTAGATGATGAGCTTTCGTGGGCCAGACCCACTTCCTCAGATCTACACTTTGCAGTGTAGACACTCTAAGATGACAAAAAGTGGGTGAGTTGATGTATTTTACATGTCCTCCTCTACCTGGCCTCTCTAACATCCCAGGAGTCACACAGCTACAGCGACACTTCATACCCTTCGATGGCGAGTCTGAGATGGATTTTTATTAGGACTGTCAAGCGATTATAAAACAAATCACAATTAATAGCATAATAAAAAAATAATTGCACTTAATCATGTGATTAATCGTGATTTAAACAATAACAGAATACCATTTATTTCAATATCTTTGAACGCTTTCTGCAGTTTCAGATATAGTGATTTCTATTTCAGCAGAGAATACAAAATGCACCGTGCTCACTATGACAAATATTTGCACTGTCAAAAACAACAGATGTATTTTTCAAACCCCCATTACAAGTCCTATAATGCAATCTCTCTTTATCATGAAAGTTAAACTTACAAGTGTAGGATTATGTTAAAAAAATAACTTCATTCAAATATAAAACAATGGAAAACTTTAAAGCCAACAAGTCCACTCAGTCCTACTTCTTGTTCAGTCAATTGCTCGAGCAAATTTGCTTACATTTGCAGAAGATAAGGCTGCCCCCTCCTTCTTCTTGTTTACAATGGCACCTGAAAGGGAGACCAGGCTTTCACATGGCACTATTGTAGACGGATTCACTAGGTACTGAAATGCTAGAAGCACTACCATTCCAGAAGATACATGTCCATGCTGATAACAGGTTCTGCTTGATAACAACCCAAAGCAGAGCAGACCAAAGCGTGTTTATTTTCATCACCTATGAAAGATGCCATAAACAGAAAGTGGATTTTCTTTTTTGGTTGTTCTGGATCTGCTGTTTCCGCACTGAAGTGTTGCTCTGTTAAGACTTCCGAGAGCGTGCTTCACCCCACGTCACTTTCAGATTTTTTGAAAGCCCGTCAGATTCTTTAACCTTGGGAAAAGTGCTGTCGTTGTCTTCAGAAATCTCACCTTGGGACTTCTTTGCCTTTTGTCAAATCTGCAGTGAAAGTGTTCTTAAAATAAGCAACATGTGCTGGGTCATCATCCGAGGCTGCTAGATTATGAAATATGTGGCAGAATGAGAGTAAAACTGAACACAAGACACACCATTCTCCCCCCAAGGAGTTCAATCACAAATTTAATTCATGCACGATTTTTCTAGCAAACATCAGCATAGAGACATGTCCTTTGGCATGCTGGCCGAAGCATGAAGGGACATACGAAGGTTTAGCGCATCTGGCATGTAAACACCTAGCAATGCCAGATACAAAAGTCTCAGGTGAACACCTGTCCTTGCTTTCGGGTGACATTGTGAATAAGAAGCAGGCAGCATTCTCTCCGAGAAATGTAAACAAACGTGTTTGTCTTAGCGCCTGGCTGAACAAGAACAAGGACTGAATGGAACTGCAGGCTTTAAAAGTTTTGCATTGTTTTGCTTCTGAGTCCGGTTAAATAACAAAAAATAAAATCTATGTTTGGCAGCTGCACTTCCACGATAATACGACTGCATTTCAGCACTTGGCTGAGGTGAATTGAAAAACACTATTTCTTTGTCATTTTTACAGTGCAAATATTTGTAATAAAAAATGATATAAAATGAGCACAGTACACTTTGTTTTCTGAGTTGTAATTGAAATCAATATATTGGAAAATGTAGAAACACATCCAAAATATTTAATAAATCTCGGTCGTCTACTTTCCGTTAACAGTATGAGTAAAACTGTGATTAATTACGATTTTTTTTAATTGCGATTAATTTGAGTTAATGCGTGAGTTAACTGTGATTAACATTTTTATTCAATTTTCAGCAGCCCGAACATCACCTTGTAACAGGGGCCTTATGAATCCAGAAAAAGACCCCGGAGTGGTCTGTATGTTTTGAAGCCCTATTAATCCATCTCATTCTATGGCACCATAATGAGAACAAGATCCACAACTGTAAGGAGTAGCGCAGTCCATTTATCTCTGCATTGGGGAAGACTCTCACGAAATATTTCCAACGCCTCCTTTAAAAGGGAAGGCGGCTCCACTATTACAGGTTTGCAACTCTTTTAAAAATAAATATCTAATTTATTACCAGCAGCTTTCACAAAACCAAAAATGCCGAGATGCTAGGGAACTTGTCATTCCATTTTTTATCATAACATATGTGTTTGTCATTAAATTCATCCTTGCGGGGTATAACTTACAAATGAGCACGAGAGCAAATTCAATCCTGAAAACACACCTTCGGAAAAGAGGTTCCTTTGCAGTGTGGGAGATTTCTAACACCTAAAGCTCACTCTCTGAACATAAGAACGGCCATATTAGGTCAGACCAAAGGTCCATCTAGCCCAGTGTCCTGTCTTCTGTCAGTGGCCAATGCCAGGTGCCCCAGAGGGAATGAACAGAACAGGAAATCACCATGTGACCCATCCCCCGTCACCCAAAAGGCAGAGCACTAGAAAGCACGCAACACTGACGTAAACCAGTTTTCATTGAAGTCACATAGAGAGTCACCATTTACTTAGAATCATAGACTCATAGAACTGGAAGGGATCTCGAGAGGTCGTCAAGTCCAGTCCCCTGCCCTCACGCAGGACCAAGCACCATCTCTAGATCATCCCTGAGAGATGTCTATCCAACCTGCTCTTAAATATCTCCAGCGATGGAGATTCCACAACCTCCCTGGGCAATTTATTCCAGTGTTTCACCACCTCAACAGGTAGGAAGTTTTTCCTAATGTCCAACCTAAACCTCCCCTGCTACTATTCTCATTAGCAATGGGAAGAACAATACAATTGGATCAATGCAAATTGTTTGGAATCACAGAAACTTTGAACCTCAACAATCACTAAGCCCTTAATCTTGAGAAGTAAGGAGGCACTTAACAACTCTTTCTCCGAATGGGAACATAACACAGCAGATGCTTTCTGAGCATCCTCTCGTGACCAGAGGCCATGCTGAAGCTTCTGCCTCCATTTCCCTCCTCAGGGCCCCATAACAAGTCCGTGAGGCCTAGCTTGTCCAATCACAACCCATCGTGAGGTCTGACTTTTGTCATCTCGTAGTTCCAGTGTGTCATCACATCAAACATCAAAACCAGCCAGAAATTGAGCCCGAGTCTTCATCTCTGAGGGAATGTCCCTTCCTGCTGGCCGAGCACCTCAAGAAAAGGCCAGGCCTTCTTTGCATCCTTCCCAAAAGGAAAGCAAAATTTTCAGCGAGGTCTTCGTACCAGGCTCCAACTCTCTTGTGCAGGTGCCACCGCAGGAAACGCTCCCCCCTGAACGCCCCTCTGCAGTTCCCCCTTCAACAGACGACAGGACTCTGTCTTCCACCAGAACCTTGGGTTTGTCGCAGGACTTGCTTTATTCTCTCCACACAAGGAATCAAATTTGGTTCCAGCCCACTGGGACACTGCTGTGTCCCTTCACAAGGGCCAGCCACCCTGAGCCAGGGAACGAGACACTTAAATACGTTTAAGGGTTTGAGTGTAAGGGCCAGATATTTAAACATAGTTAGGCATGTGAAGGTGCAGTATGGTTCCCAGTGTCTAGAAGCCATGGGATTTATGCACGGAGGCCCTAGCTTTGTTAAGATTTCCAACGGGTATGAGGTGCCTACATATCTTTGAGGGGCTCAGCCCTAGACACGAAAATTTCACTACATGTCTATTCGCATCTTTAGGCACCTAAGTACCTTTGTAAATCGGCCAGAGAGCGAGAGCCTAGCACCAGTTTTGTGGTCTTGCTGATCTGTAGAGATATCACTTTAACTGTGCCGTAACTACTGACGTATTACACCCCCCCCCCCCCAATCCCGCCCAAAGATATATTCATGGCTACCGGGAGTTAATGACAGATTTGTTAATTAACAGCATGAGGCACAGCCAAGGTTGATGTTCTAATAAACAGGTCATTAACTGTGGTAATGGCCAATTTGGGAAGGCGATTGCTCTGACAAACGGTAATTCCATGCCTTATGCACAGCACCAGTAGGATCTTAAAACACAACTGGCAGCCAGTGTGTTGAGAGAGACATTGTTTTGAACCCCCGTTCCTTCCGCTAGCCGTCACTCCTCCCGTGTTTCACCAGCTGCGGTGTGTAGCCAGGAATCAGGTGAGTGTGTTTCAAGTCAGAGTAGTTAGAATAGAGACAGGACTTGAAACAAATCGAAGGCTATAAAGACAATTGGCCTACGTTTTGAAAGTCAATCAGCAAAACACTTGGTTTTCCTAAACCCTAACTCTACCACATCAACCGGCTGCCATTTTAATCACCTGACCTTTAACGGCATTACTGGATCAAGCGATGGGGGAGAACAGACTCTTCCCAATAATGCATCTGACAAGGCAATGAAGCATAAAAGCTATTACGTGTACAACTGTTTCACTCTCCCTATTAAACAGATGATGCTCCATGTGCTGTGAAACGTGTTGTCTCCCTATGGCAGGGAGATACAGTCCACCCGCTTCGATTCCCAAGTGGTTCCAACTGCATCCACACCCCTTTGGCGCCGGGCATGCTGCACTGCCGTGCGACGTTCGGAAAGACGCCCCGTTTTCAGCACACGGGTATCGGCCTTTCAACAACACAGATTTATTCCCTAGTGAGACCGGGTGTGTTTGCCTTTGGTCTCGTTCCTGGTGGAGGCATTTCCACAAGCACAAATTGGGTATAAGACGCGGTCAGAGCAAAGTTCTTCCCTAAATGTTGGACACTGGGGCCTGGTCTACACTAGAACCGGCAGGTCGGCTTAAGGTCCACCATCCAACTGTGCAAAATGCGTAGCCGGATTTGGCTTACCTTAAGACGAGCCGCCGCAGCGTCTACACTGCGGGAGGTGGATGGGAGCACACATGGGTTGTGTGCAGAATGAGGAGTACAGGATGCCGGTGGGGGCTTTCCTCAGTGGTCCACTGGGGGAGGTTTACACTAGACCCGCTAAATCGAATGTTAGATCGACCTCCAGAAGGTCGATCTTCTCCCTAGTGTCGACATGCTACGATCCAACATAATTTGACTAGAGTGTGGACTCCAGGGCGGGACTGAGGAAGGGAGCTTTGGGCTGTAGGAGGGGGCTCCGGCTTTGGGGTGGGTCAGAGCAGGGGCAGGAGGGGCTTAGCTTGAGCGCTCCTGGTCAGCGGTGTAGCGGGGGGGTTAAGGCAGCTCCCTGCTTCTCCTGGCATCGCAGACCAGGCTGCCCCCAAAAGCAGCCAGTTCCCAGCCAATGGGAGTGCGGCACTAGTGCTCGGGGCAGGGGCAGCGCATGGGACCCCGTGCGCTCTCCCACCCCCCCACCTAGGAACCAGGCCTGCTGCCGACCACTTCTAGGGAGCAGCGCAGACTGCAGTGCCAGGACAGGCAGGGAGCTGCCTTAGCGCCTGCCGCCCTGCTGCTCACCTAATCCCCTGCAGCAATGAGACCCAGCGCCCCTCAGTGCTGGGGCGCAACCCATCATTTGAAACCCACTGCACAAGATGCGTACTCGGGCAGGTAGCCTGTCCCACCACCCGTGCTGCTGCAGCCCTGTGGCTACGTGTAGCTTGATCCAAATGGGAACCTGATCCTCTACTCTAGATGGAAGTTTCATCTCCGGCTGCAGACACACCCCCAGAGGGAGGTGAGGCTGATGCATACGGCGTAGGCTAGCCCGGACAAGGGCCTGCACTCCCATTGACTTTCATGGGCTTTGATGCAGGCCACAAAGGAGAACGCTGCAAAGCCACTGTCTCAATGGGACGATAAAAGTCCTTGGCCCTGGGCGCGGAAAGGTGCAGGTGGGAATGAGATAGGAACGACTTCCTCCATATTTGCTGGAATAGCTCTGCCTTTCGAGATTACTGGAACGAGATTCAGACACACACGGCGTTAAGAGTTGGGCGTAGCGTAGCCTGCCAGAGAATCCATTAGCGGCTCTTTGGGGCCTTTCAGTCAATAATTAAACATTCCCGGGGAATAGGAACCTAATAGCTCCCCACTCAATCATTGCCAGACCGTTAGTAGCCGGATGCTGGAAAAAGAAAATGTTTCGGGTTACTAAGGACCAAGATGTAGGAATTATGGAAGAAACAGAACAGCCAAGTATGAAAGGAGGAAATCAATGTTTGGAGCCAGGTTGGGGCTAGGTTGTAAAATCACCCACAACAAAACCAGAGCACTTGAAACTTTTTTTTGAGAATTAGTTAGGATAAACACTGAAAGTGGCCTCAGATAGGAATGGACTGTGGGACCAAGCTAGGACATGCACACAGAAAACCCAGAGGGATTGTTCCCTACAGAGAAGCAAAGAACACAGCATGGCTCTGAAGGAAAAAAAATAAAGGGAAATAAATCATATTTGTATAATGAATAATAATAATAATATCAACTAGCTCTTATCTAGCAATTTCCATCAGTAAATCTCAAAGCACTTTACAAAAGAAAGGTAGTTTCATTGTCCCCATTTTACAGCTGGGCAAACTGAGGCCCAGAGAGGAGAAAGGGACTAGGCCCCAGTGAACCCAGCAGGCCTGGGGCACAAATGTATGTTAGGGGCTCTTATAAAGAGGACGATGATCAATTGCTCTCCATGTCCACTGAGAGCAGGAAAGAATTCAGGGGCTGAATCTGAAGTAAGGCACATTTGGGTTGGACGTTTGGAAGAACTTTCTGACTACAAGGCTAGTCAGTCCCTGGAACAGGCTTCCCCAGGAGGTTGCGGAATCTCCACCGTTGGAGGCTTTTAAGGATGGGTGGGGCAAACACCTGTCAGGATGGTCTAGGTTGAATTAGTTCTGCCTCACTACCAAGACCTGGATTTGATGACTTCTTGAAGCCCCTTCCAAACCATACGCTTGTAAAAATCGATGATTATGTAGCTGCACTATAAGCCATTGCATACTCGTGTTTTGATTAGCTGCTACTTGTTCAGGTTAAGTTCCAGTTACCTTTCCTTTCTATTTTTACAGCCTCCGTGGCCCTAGGGAAATAGGCGAAGAATAAAAATATTCTAAGGAGATAGGTTTCTTTTTAAAAAGCATGTTGCTTTGAATCTGGGGAGGGTATTCAGCCTTCCGATTGCGTATCATTAACAAGTAAACCTGTGTCTCTCTGGGTTGAGAGAACATTGCTTCCAAAAGTTGAAGCATCCAAAGATGACAAGATGGCGTAAAGGAAATAGCTGACCCTATAATACATGGAAATCTTATTTGCCTGTGCTGTGTCTGACAAAAAGGAGAGCGGGTGGTGGTAATCTTGCATTCCTTTAACAACAAACCAGTCTATGAGAAACGGATATAATGTTAATAAAACAAATTGGAGAGCCGTACCTTGTTACCAACCCCTGCCGTCAGGGCACATTTCCAAATACCAGCTGAGAGAGCATCGCTAAGTTATAATCTGCAAACAGAACTCTGCATCTTTCCTCTTAAAGAACAACAAATGAACTCTTGTATTAACTAATGACTATTATAAACTACTCTTGTACAAACTAATAAACTATCTACTAATTCCCAATCCACATCGTTTAATTCGGCTTTTGGCGCTGTCTAAACAGGAGGAAGTCAGAGAAATAGCACTCTTCTTCTGACTTCCCTTACTCCTTGGCTACGTCTAGACTGGCATGATTTTCCGCAAATGCTTTTAACGGAAAAGTTTTCCGTTAAAAGCATTTTCGGAAAAGGGCGTCTAGATTGGCATGGATGCTTTTCCGCAAAAGCACTTTTTGCGGAAAAGCGTCCGTGGGCAATCTAGACGCACTTTTCCGAAAATGCTTTTAACGGAAAACTTCAAGGACCTAAATAAAAGAAGCCTCTTTTTTCAGTGGTGTGGAGCACCTCCACTTCATGATTTTGCTACTTAAAAACAAGGCCATTTTACACATCTGGAAAGATACATAGGTGCCTAATTTTAAGCACTTTAAGGGTGCATCAACACTGTACTGTTATTTCAAGATAGCATTATTTCGAAACAACAATGTGGGTGTCTACACAGCCATTCTGTTATTTTGAAATAATTTTGAAAAAACACAGAAGGCTTATTCCAAAATCTGTAAACGTCATTCTACAAGGAATAATGGCCATTCCAAAATAGCTACTTCGAAATAAGGTGTGTATAGCTACTCCACTGCTGCTGTTTTGAAATAGCCCCTCACCAGGGCCATTCTAAGTTATTCCTCCCCAGTGCCTCCTTGGGCTCTGAATCGAGATAGCACATCTACATTAGGGAAGCCTGCCTCGGACTTATTTTGAGGCTTCCCTGCAGTGTAGATGTGCTATTTCGAAACAAGCTATTTCGGAATAACTATTCCAGAATAGCTTATTTCAACATTGATGTACAGTGTAGACATAGCCTAGCTTGTAAATATTGGCTTTTGACTTTCATGGAAATACATGATTGACTTTACAGCCACTTGTACTTTCTGAGTTTAAGTTTTCCCTCTGTTAAAATATTTAAAACAGGCTGACTAAACCAACATGATACATTCTGATCTCCAGAATCTGTGAGGACCCAGAATGTACCTGCAAGCCCCATCCTTAGTGATTATTATAAACAAGGTGGTTTGGAGCCAATAAAACATCACTCTAGAAGTAGGAAATGGTGAGAAATTGATATTCATAAAAATGACGACAAAGGCCTTTCCGCAAACAAACCATCTTCTTTAATTTGTGACAAAAAGAACACGGCAGCTGACAGAGATGAAGATTAAATGGGCCGAGACTGACTATATCTTTCAGTCGACATGGCAATGAAAACTCATTTTGGGTACAGATGGGAATTTACCAATACAAGACAAATGATGGTATAAGGCAGAACAGGGGGTTGGAGAAAATAAAAGTTATAAATGACTACACACCCATTATCCCCTGATGCAGCAATCGCAGGAAACACATTCCACCTGTCCATCTTAAAAAATTGGTTTTATTCCCGAACACGGTCTCAGTATTTGCCAACAAATCATGTCAAATATACAGGTGACATCATTGATGTACTACCCAAAAGCCAGGGAGAGCAGGAGAACATGGTTAACATCCTGGGGTGACTGAAATACATGGGGGTTACTAGAAATGTTAGCTCAGGACAAAGGAAAGTGAGAAAGTCCCCACCATAGAAACCATGATTGTGGTGGAGTCTTTCTGCTGACTTTGCTGAATGCTCTGGAGAACATAACCTCGCCTGGTTTTCAGAAAAAAAAATAACTAGTGATCTTGAGTGCCCCAAATGTTGGGGGTTTAACCTGAAATACTATAAAGGGCCTTAATTTTCAGACCGTGCTAAGAACATCAACCTCTGAAGCATCAGGCTTCTGTCAGGTGTTTCAAGGCTCAACCAGGGAAGTTGATTAACCCTTGGAACAAGCCATCAAGTGAAGTGGTAGATTCTCCATTGCTGAAGGTCTTCAGGTGACCACTTGGTGCCTTTCTGGAAGAAATGCTGTAGCTAAACACGAGCTATTTGACTCAGTACAGGAATAACTGGATGAAACTGAATTGTATTATATACGAGGTCAGACTAGAAGATCTAATGGTCCCTTCTGACCTCAAACTCTATCAATCAATAAGAAGGCCTGCCAATAAACTAAACCACAAACATCAGCTGTCCAAGCATCCAATAACGTTTAGTGGTTCTGTTCTTTCTGCCCCTGCACTGATGCTCCATGACAATCTGATGAAATATCCGAGTTTAACATTTTCTGGGCTGGACCAGGATTTACTCACCCCACCAACTACCACAACAATACTAGAACAAGCCAGACACACAATCATCAGTATCTAGCTTTCACCCGTATTCACAAACATACTTCACTTTCCCAGTAGTTTTTTTTTAAAGCACTCAATATTGGTCTAATTCTCTCCCCACTGAAACTAGTGAGAGCTTACACCACAAGTAGTGTCAGAAATCAGGCCTACTTTGTGGACAAAACGATCAGAGGGTGGGCTATTCCATCCCTCCCTCCCTTCCTCTCTTTTGGGGTCTTTATGAAAAAAAAGGACAGACTCTGGGGGAAAGCTGACTATTGTGATGCTGGCTTACTAGAAGCCAAGAGAAAGGGAAGGAATGTGTCTCACCAACATGGCTGACAGGCCCCCCTTTTCTGGGAACCTATGTGACACCCTTGCACCTTCTTCATCCTATTCCTGACCAGACCAGACCACAAGATGATACTGCCAACTCCATCAGCTCTGTTTAAATCCCCAACACCCCCTGGAATGTCCCTCTTCCATTTCCCTTCCTCCTGCCTCGCTGTCCATGTGTCTTTTTCCTTTCCCCGCCTTCTTTATCCTCTTTTCTATTTCTCTTCTTTTCCTTTCTGGCTCATGAGAGAGTCTGGCTTCACTAGCCAAGCTGTAGATTTTGCAAGCCTGCTGCACACCTGTGACCAGAGAGAGATACCAGCAATGCCCTAACCATCCCAATGCTGGTACGAGTTTGCCAGGTATCAGAGTGGAAGATCAGACCATGTGCTGTGTGGCGGGGTGCAGTCACAGAAGTCCCCTTGGGATTGTTCCTGGAGTGCTGATCATGCCACTGACACCTGCCTTCTTGCACTCTGTGGCTCCCAACACTCTGTCCTGCTGGGCCAGATCTTCTGGTCTCCCCACCAGACAAGGCACAGATTTTGGGTAACTGCCCCCCTGCAGAGCAATGCAGACACTGAACCACTTCAGATCTGTGATGATGCAGTTCTAGGGTAGAGTGCCCAGGAAACCAACCCCCTAAATGGGACCAACCCCCCCCCCCACTCCAGATAAATCCATTGTCTCTGTGTAAAAGTTTTACACCATGAAAACTCATCCAGCAAGCCCCCTTTATCAGTTAAAGAGAGATATGCACAATGGTTGCTGTCCCCAGGTAACAATTATTTTACACTAGGCTTGATAGTAAACAAAAGTGTTTTAATTAAGTACAAACAGTAGGATTTCAGTGGTTGCAAATGAAAACAGACAGATCCAAGTAAGTTAGTAAAAAAAATGAAAACACATCACTAGTTCTAATTCACTAAGACTGTGACTTCACCACAGTGAAGATTGAAGCAGCTGCAGTCAAACTTCTGGGGTTTGAATTAGCGGGTCTAGTGAAGACACGCTAATTCTAAATGAGAGGGCTCCGGTAGTCCTTCTCTTAAGGGGGGTAAGGCAAGTCAAAGGGAGAGGGTCCTCCCTTCGACTTCCCGCAGTGTGGATAGCACCAAAATTCGATAATTCGATTTAAGATACTTCAACTCCAATTAATGTAGCTGCAATTGCGTACCATAGAATCATAGAACATTAGAACTGGAAGGGACCTTGAGAGGTCATAGAGTCCAGTCCCCTGCCCTCATCGCAGGACCCAGTACCATCTGAGCATCCTTGATAGAGGTCAATCTAACCTGCTCTTAAATATCTCCAGAGATGGAGATTCCACAACCTCCCTAGGCAACTTATTCCAGTGTTTCACCACCCTGTCAGTCAGGAAGTTTTTCCTAATGTCCAACCATATACATCTTAATTCATATTTATCCTCTAGTGTAGACCAGGCCTAAAAAACTTACTAACTATAGATTTTTACCCTGAAGAACTGTTCTTATTTCAGGTATGCTCTTCAAGGCAGAGATAAACTCCTTTACTCTGACTTGGGTCTCCAGCCTTCTCTTAGGGAGTACCCTGCCGTTTCCAGGCCAGCCAAAGACAAAAGGCTGATCACTTCTCATTGCTTAATGAGACTTTTCCCCTTGTGGGAATCCTTTGTTTTACATCCTCCCTTCCATGGAAAAATACCAGGGTCAAAATGGAATTCAGTACAGGTGGCATGGTCACGTGTCTTTCTAGACCAACCACCTTCTGCATTTACAGGACAAACAAGGCTGTTTACAAGTTGTTGGATTGCTCACCAAGTTGTTAGGTTTCCGGGGCACCAGTAATGGCTCTCATGAGTACATTTAAAACTATAAACAGCTTCAAACTTCATATTTCTAACTTCACATACAAGAATGATACGGACACCAAACTGGGCTACACCGATCTAGCAGGCAGTAACATAAAAATGGATAGGTTACTTGTAGTATTTTGTCTAAAACACCTTTAAGATATGCATATTTATATTCATAAGCCAATTTTCATAAAGCATGTGGGGGAACCGTTCAATGCTGCACCTGTGTTTTTCCAACAGTGAGGTTGCAAGTGAGGGTCAGCATCAAAGAAAATCTGCATTTTCTATTTCTGCTGTTCTTTTCTCTTGCTGTTCTGTGCGTTTGTCTTGTTTTGTCTCCCAGGAAATGGAATTCGATTTTAACAGCAGCAGCTCCTGCCCGTCTTTTCTCACTTCTTCCGTCTTCCCCAAAAGGAAAATTATTCATACCATCTAAGGGTAAGTCTAGATAGCGGGGCTATTTTGGGATACCCCGAAATAGCTACCCCACGTCTTTTAAATGCACCCATTATTTCGAAAAATGTTTTGAAATAACGGGCGTGCTATTTTGGCATCCTTGTAGCCCTTGTTCCATGAATGTTAAGGGATGCCTCAAAATACTGCGTTATTTCAAAATCTGGCACTGTGCAGATGCGCCAAATTTTGAAATACGCTATTTCAAAATACAATCAAAATAAGATACGCAATTGGTGTAGCATGCTATCCAGAAGCAGTTACTCCCAGGACAAATACCGAGGATTTCTACTCGAGCTTCCCCTCGACACAGCCCGGGATCACACATGCACTTTGTGACCATGGCCTCGCGCCGGGAGCTCGTGTTCCACTGATCATCCACACATACATCCCTGAACCGTGTCTTTGTACCCCACCCAACACTGGTACGGTCCCAGTTGCTGTGCAGCAGTCCTATAAGCCTTGGCCCCAGCACCACGCTAGAACAGGAGGCATTCCAAAGATGGCGATTGGGGCGGGTGGGAAGGAGCCGAAAGGGGGCAGAATGCCCGGGGCAAGGCAGAACCTGCACCCCCGTGAGCTCACGGTCACGTCGTCTGCCCAGAGCTGGCCGGGCTAACGCCCACCTTAGCCCTCATGCAGGCTTCATCTCTCCTCTTTTCCTGGCTCTGCCTTGGCTGTGAGCTCCGCACACCGTTTGGAAGAACGGCATGGACCTCTGGGAGTAAAGCAAAGGTTGGCCGCAGCTGGCCAGGCTGTTCATTTTGGGGGCAACCTCTGCTGGAAATGACAGCAGCGAAGGCACCAACAGCATGAGAGGAAGGACCAAGCGCACAGAACTAACGGCAAGCGCAAGCCAAAAGAGATGCGGCCGCGCTTTGTAAACCCATAACACGGCGGCGAATGGCTGTTTTGACAGATGTGTAATAGCCCCCTTGGCTCAGAGTCGATATCTGTGGTCATTTGGAGAAACAATTAGATGGCATCTGGGAGAAGTAGAATATTAAAGAGGGGATTCATCTTGAAGGAACTCAGTGACCTTCACTGACTTCCAAACACAAAAAAAGTCCTATGGATTTTCCAGTCCTGTGTACATTCGTTATAGCTCCATTCCCTGGGTGTCACATCTTTTCCTTTTCTTTTGTCTTGCCCACAGAAAACAGACCAGCAAGCACAGGCAGACAGATGGGCAGTGTGTAAGTGTGTATATACACACAGACATGGGATCCGCTCTTGCAATGTGTTGCCAGTTTGATTTTCAGTTTACCAATATTGGCAATCTAAGATCATTCCACCTAATTTTTTTTTCCAAACAGTACCTTACACACGCCGCCTCATATTCTCCCTGCTCCTCAGCTCCCCTTTGCTGTTAAAATCAAATCCAACTTTTCTTAAATTAACAGTAATGTAATTCATTTTTAAACGGTGTGTCAATAGCCAAATTACCAGTGTGCTCTAACGGGGCTAGAGTCAGAGGCTGTGTCTACACTGCACCCCTTTTCCAGAAAAGGGATGCAGATTAGATACATTGGAATAGCAAAATCCACGGGGGATTTAAATATCCCCCGCGGCATTTGCATTAACATGGCTGCCGCTTCTTTCCGGCTTGGGGATAGCCGGAGAAAAGCACCAGTCTAGACGTGATTCTCCGGAAAATAAGGCCTTTTCCGGAGGATCTCTTATTCCTACTTGAAAGATCCTCCAGAAAAGGCCTTATTTTCTGGAGAATCACGTCTAGACTGGCGTTTTTCTCCAGCTTATCTCCAAGCCGGAAAAAAGCGGCAGCCATGTTAATGCAAACACCGCGCGGGATATTTAAATCCCCCGCGGATTTGCCTATTCCAAAGTGCTACATTAGCATCCCTTTTCCAGAAAAGGGGTGCAGTGTAGACACAGCCAGAGTGGGTGGAGGAAACAAGGCTTCCGGGTTCCAGTTTCATTTCTGCCACTGACCTACTGGGTGACCTTGTACGAGTCATTTCACCGGTGTGTGTGTCTCCCTTTTCTCTGTCCTCCATTTCCTCTGTAAGCTCTGCAGAGTGAGGAGGGTCTCTTATCATATGTAGCACAACGGGGCTTTGATCTTGGCGGAGATCTCAAGGTGCTATTGTAACAAAAGTAATAAAAGCACCAGCTGGTAAAAACAGAAGTGGAAGGCTCGGAATAGCTTCTGTGACAACCATTGTTTGCACGCATATTGAAATGTATTTTGCCACGCAACATGCCTGCAGATGAAATTGACGATAGCCGTCTATGTCTTGTTGGCTGGGGACCATCTTGCATCCCTCCACACCAGAGCCAACAGGGACATAAGGATAAATGATCCCTACTGAAAGGATAGGGTTTTCACTTCCATCAACTACTATAGTACCGTACTCATTTCCCTGTGGTAGCTAATCTGGCACTGGCTGAGCTGATAACCAGAGCTCCTTGTAAGCTGGGTGCTCGTGTGGCCCTTCAGGAGAAATTCCAATACCACCCAGCCGATTAGCAGAGTGCCTACAGTTAGGTTTTGTTTCTCCTGGTGGTGCACATCCACACATGCCTTGGTGCACATAAAATTTATTCCACATATGGATGAAAAAGATTAGCAGGAACACTACTGGTGACCACTTATAGCCGCTGTGAGGACTAATAATTTATGCAACTGCACAAGCCTCTACTAGTCCTTCCCTCACCCGTGTCCTTATCAAACCCACCATCCCTTTCTCTTACCTATTTATTCACTTCCTGTAAATTATCTGAATCTTACACTGTTTAGTTCCTGGGGTAAGAACTGCCTTTGCATTATTGTATACACAGCATTCCGAACACTTTAGGTATTCCTTCGCGTGTACCGTATAGAACTAATCACAAAAAATATAGTATGGAGCGGCTCTCTAGAAATGATCAAGGAATATTTGGATAACTGGATTCTCAGAAGCCAGATGCGATGTTTCCCCCCTTCATATATTCACTTTTCAGACCAAAGGAAAAGAAAATGGGCATTTGATTGAGAGTCTCTTTTGCACAGGAAAAACACTCTGATGAGGTCATGCACGCAGCAGGTAATAATTAGTTCATTGCACACACATGATAAATGGAAGTGTGGCACTTTGGCTTTCCCCACCATAAAGCAAAAAAAAAAAAAAAAAAAGTCCAGTTAATTTGCTCTGTCTAAGGTGTAAATGGGTCTCTAGCATGTTTGCAATTTACTGATTTGCAATCCTCTGTGCATGAGCCCAGATAATTAACACTTGACGGAAACACGAATGCCCTGCTGTAAACGTTCTCTGTAATCCCATTCTCTGTGCAGCACCGTTTATTTATCATGTGCCGTCGGACAATATTGATTAGATATCACCGCCTCACCCGCCTGACTTTGAATCTGGCCTTGAAACCGCACTTGAATGTGACAACGTGCATTTCACGTTCCGATGCACAGACACTTGAAAATTCATTCTCCGCAGGCAACTCTCCCACGAATTTAGGACCAAAACCAGGATTGAATCACATCATCTTTTGTCTCTGATTGCTGCTGGTTTGCAGCTCACGGTAATGGAGAAGACTCTTAGAGCTAGATTGCAAAGTAGTCCGAGGGAAAACGACGTGGCTGTGAAGAAAAGCTCCTAGCACATTCATCAAAACATTCCCATTTGGCGGCAAGAGTCTGTGCGTTTTCCTCCTCACACCACTGATCGCCTAAGATCTGGAATTCTCTTTCCCATTCCATTCTACCATCAAGATCACAAAAAATGGATGTCTAGAATTAAGATCAAGGCCTCAATTTTCAAAACCTCCACAATGGAAACTAGGAGGGGCTAACCTCCTTTGACAATCCAGTCCCCTAAAACTGTATTTTGAGCACCAAAAGAAATGCTGATTTTTCCAGCAACCTGGCGGCCTACCGTGGTCAATTTCACTTGACTAAAATTCACAAGAATTCTCTTTGTCCCTAGGTAGAGGCAGAGAGCCAGGGCTAAGCCTCAGCAACCCTTCTGGAAAGTTTTAGTTAATTTCACTGCAGCAAGGAAGCAAAATTGACAAGAGCTTTCCAGGCGAGCAGCTGGAGAACCACCATTCAGAATTTTCCAATGGAAAAGGCTTGGGGTTTACGTAAAGGGCACTTGACATGATAAAATCACCCAAGCAATGAATTTAAACAGTGCTCAGCACCCTGCCGTTCCAAGTGGTTTCAGTAGGAGCTGCTGGGCACTCAGCATTAATTCAGGTGCCTGGCAAAGAACTTAGGTGTTTTCAAAAGATCCTGAGTGAGTTATGAACCAAATCCAAATAAAATGGGCACCAGTTAGGAAAAATGTCTGTCTCTCTTTGTGAGAGGGGCTCAGAGAAGCATAGGGCTTGAAAGGGACCTCGAGAAATCATCCTGTTCAGCTCCCTATAACGAGGTAGGGCCGAGGAAACCTTGACAACTGTTTGTCCAGCCTGTTCTTAATACCCTTGCTCCCCCTATGCCCCATGGTGGAGATTCCACAATCTCCTTTGGAAGCCTATTCCACAGTTGAACTACAGTAACACCTGTGTTATCCGGCGCGCTCGGGGATTAGGGCGTTCCGGTTATCTAAAAATTCCGGTTATCTGAGAGTCCCATCAACCTAGGAAAAACCAATGGACAATAATAGTAAAACTCAAGTTTTTAATATTGGTAGTTTCGTAGTGTGAGGCAGTTGGTCTCTCACTTCTAATTTGAGTTAAAGATGATTAGTACTTCTTAAATAAGAACTTGTTAAGCCAATCATGGTAAACCAAACCAGGCCTGTCCGCCTGCAGATGTGACAGTATTGTGACTGGAGGCAGTGCTGGTTAAAGTTTTCTGGGTAACAGAGTGCTGGATAACAGAGGTTTCACTGTATCTTTGTAGTTAAAAAGTTGGTTGGTTTTTTAACTTTAAATCTTTCTTGCTGCAGACTAATCCCATTACTTCCTGTCCTACCCTCAGTCAATCACAGCCTGCTGTATAAACAGTCTAACAAATTTGAAGACTTATCAGGTTCCCGCTCAGTCTTCTGTTCTCAAGATTGAACCCGCTGTTTCTTTACCTTTCCTTGTAGATCAGGTTTTTGAAAACTTAATCATTTTTGTCGGTGTCCTCTGCACTCTCTCCAGTCTATACACACATTTCCTAAAGTGTGGCGCCCAAAAGTGGACACAAAACTCCACCTCAAGCTTCATTAGTGTTAAGTAGAGGAGGACAGCTACCTCCCATGTCCTGCGGACACCCCAGAATTGCAGGGCTGGATGGGACCTCAAGAGGTTATCTAGGCTAAACCCCTGACTCAAATCAGCCCTGACAGGTGTTTGACTAACCTGCTCTGAGAAATCTCCAATGACAGAGATTACACAACCTCCCTAAGTATGTATTCCAGTACTTCATCATCATGGAAGTTAAGAAGTTTTTCCTAATGTCCCATGTAAACCTCCCGTGCTGCTATTTAAGTACATTGCTTCTTGTCCTAGCCTCAGAGAACAAGAATATTTTTCTACCTCCCCCTTGTAACAACTTTTTATGTACTTGAAAACGGTTACATCTCTCCTCAGTCTTCTCTTCTCCAGATTAAACAAACCCATTTTTTCCAGTTTGTCCTCATAGGTCATGTGTTCTAGACCTTCACTCATTTTGGTTGCTCTCTTCTGGACTTTCTCCAGTTTGTCCAATCCTCCAGTTGAGGCCTAATCAGCATGGAGGAGAGTGGATGAATTATGTCTCGTTTCCTGCTTACAACGCTCCTGGCTAATACATCCCACAACGAGGTTTGCTTTTTATGCAACAGTGTTACACTGTTGACTCCTTATTTAGCTTGTGATTCACTGTGACACCCAGATCTCTCTCCGCAATACTCCTTCCTAGGCCATCACTTCCCATTCTGTATGTGTGAAACTGATTATTCATTCCTAAGTGGAGTGCTTCACATTTGTCCTTATTGAATTTCATCCTATTAACATCTGAAAATTTCACCAGTTTGTCCGGATCATTTTCAAATTTAATCCTGTCCTCCAAAGCACTTGCAGCCTCTCCCAGCTGGGTTCCCTCCACAAGCCCTCCTTAGGCTGTTATCTGATCCAATCACTGGTGCAGATATTGAACAGAACCGGACCCAGAACTAATCCCTGCAGGTCCCCATTTGATATCACCTTCTTGTTCGGCTGTGAGCCACTGATAACTAGTGTCCAGGGATGGTCTTCCAACTAGTCATGCACTCACTTTATAGCAGCTCCAGGTTGGTCATATTTTCCTAATTGTTCATGAGACAATCATGCAAGACAGGATCTAAAGCTTTACTAAAGTCAAGATATACCACATCGACCACTTTCTCCCATCCACAAAGCTTGTTACCCTGCCAAAGAATGCTATTACGTTGATTTGATGCCATTCGATATTAGTCTTTTTCACAACTGCTTTCCCAGGTGGAATCCTAGGTGATTTATGGTCCACCATAAACCCGAGCCTCTTCAGTTATTCTCCCTCTCATACTTGTGCATTGTGGGAGGAAGAGGGGGGGTCCCTCCCTGTGTGAAGTACTTGGCTTTGTCATTACTGAATTCCATTTTCTTTTACGTCAGACCCAGTTTTCTAATGTGTCATGGTCGCTTTGAATTCTGTGCTGATGACTGGACCATCTTCAGAGCAACTAACAAAGGTGTTGCAAACACGTAGCATTATGGGCCACATTCTTCCCTGCTGTAATTGCTTGAAAGTCCATTGAAACTAGCTGCTCAGCACGTCTGCAAGTCATGCCAAACATGAGCATTCTTAAATACAGATTTAGGGGAAATCAGTCACACAAGTGTGAGAAGACCAGCTTTGCTTTTGAATGGAGCCAAAAATGTCTCTGAACCCCTGAGACTTCTTAGCAAGAAGCTCATGAATGGGTATCTTTTGTTTCTCCACTAGTAAGACATTTCTGGGCACAAAGGATCCATCCCGGAGCAACAATCACGGAGAATATGGCTTGACAGACCCCAAGTCAGCACATAGGATACAATTCACTTCCATGTGCTGTACAAGGCTCTCTCTATTGGGCCTTAACATGCAGCTTAAGTGGCACACAAGTCTGTGTCTGGACCCTGTGTATGGGAGTGAATTTCACCCCAGGTCTTAGAACATTTCTACCCAGCAGTTGGGGTTTACAAGCAGCGGCAGGGCTGCTGCACTCCATGGATTGTGGTTGGGTGGCAGATGTTTAGGACGGCTAGCCCCACCTGCATTTCTGCAGCCATGGATACATTTCTCGTCTCATGGCATCGGCGCAATCAGACCAAGTGCAGGTAGGGCTCCTCGAGCTGAAAAAACTCGACTGTAGATATCTCTGGGGCCTCTACGGTCCTCTATCCCAGTACTCAAACCTCTCACCCCTTCAGTGGTAGCTCTCTGATCTTGCCATTTAAGGAATCGCCATCTGATTTCCATCCGTTCTGCTGAAAACAGAAGCCTACGCTTAGTCCCACACTGACCCTGAGTGCCTTCAACTGCTTTCCGTTCGTGCTTGTAGCTCTCTCTGCTACCTCCTCCCGGAAATCTTGTTTTTCCTCTGGCTTCCTTTGTTCCTCTTTTGCAGACAGATTCTCTATTCCAATGGCCTTCCCCTCACCCCAATCCTAGCCTGCATCGAAGATGTTCTACAGCTGAGCCAGTTAAAGGAAATGTCAGGAAAAGAAACAGGTCCACTATGTTAGAAGGGCGCAACAACAAAGGTTTTCTCTACAAACAGCAAAGAGTCCTTTGACTGTCAATACTGTGTAGGAGTTTTACTTTTCTCATGGAGAGATTCTGACACAAATGTGGGGCCAAATTCAATGGATGAAGTATAAAACAGAGAGGATGTGATCTTTTGAGTGGGAATCACACTGAAGCCTACACCCAAAAACTAGGGGTCACCAAATGAAATTAATAGGTAGCAGGTTTAAAACAAACACAAGGCCGTTTTTCTTCACATAGCGCAGCCTACCTGTGGAACTCCTTGCCAGAGGAGATTGTGAAGGACAGGACTTCAAAAAAAGAGCTCGATAAATTCCTGGAGGTTAAGTCCAACATTGACTATTAGCAAGGATGGGTAGAAATGGTGTTCCTAGCCTCTGTCAGAGTCTGGAAATGGATGACAGGGGAGGGATCACTGGATGATTCCTTGTTCTGTTCACTCCCTCTGGGGAACCTGGGATTGACCACAGTCGTCAGACAGGACACTGGGCTAGATGGACCTTTGGTCTGACCCAGTCTGGCTGTTCTAATGTTCTTATTTCTTATGTTCTAACCTTCGCAACAAAGTCATTTACCAGCAACTGCAGAGTGTATACTTGCATACACAGATGGACCGATCAACTGAAGGACAAATCTACAAGTAGCAGATAGACACCACGTCATTAGCAAGGCAGATAGCCAATGATATGCCTGCAGCAGGGCCTTTGTTTAATACTTTGCTCCCACGTACTAATGAAACCTCCATTTCTGGGCCTTGCTGGGCCGTCAGTCTCCAACTGACAACGCAGCCAGATAAAGGGAACATTTTAATTTCATGTATGCTAGGAAGCTGTCCGTTTTCAGACAGCTCAATCTCTCCTCTCTCTCCACATCCGTCCTCCGAGAAAATGGCTCAGCCGCAAAGGGGAAGCCTGAAACTAGCAAGAACGCTCACCGTGGAAATAGCCAAATTTTTAACGGGTGAGTTGAATGACACTGCTTTGAAAGGAAAGAGCACCACAAAAAAGAAAGGAAGCCTTCTTAGCTGCCCAGAAAAGGCAGCCTGGGTCAGATCCCATGGCCCCCTTGAACACCACTTTACCCCATAGCTGTTCCTGGTGGGGTCAATGGTTGCACATGCTGGGGTACGGATGGGGGGGGCGGGGTAAGCAGGAAGAGGGCAGGAGGGATCGGGCTGGGAGATGGAGGAGATGATGGATGCAGGGGAGGAGAGGGAGAGATGGAGAAAAGGACAGCGAGAGGAGCTAGCAATGGTTCTCAAGCAGAGGTACATGTACCCGCAGGTATACACAAAGGTCATCCTGGGAGTACCGCAACTCATCTGGCTATTTGCCCAGGTTTACGGAGCTTAGCAGTAATGTAGCTTATTATGTTCATAACTTCCTGTGAAAAGAATGGCCCAGAAGTTTTCATGAGCCATAATTGCCTTGCTGTCAGTCGGTGTTGAAAAAGCCAGGGAAACCATGCCAGTCCATCGCTCTGCCGTGCATTCCAGGACACAGAGAAGTCAGGGATGATCTAGACAGTACTGGGTCCTGCTGTAAGGGCAGCGGACTGGACTCGATGACCTTGCAAGGTCCCTTTCGGATCTAGAGTTCTGTGATTCTATGTTTGGACCCAATATCTGACTCCCTGTCCTGGGATTGAAGCGAGGCTGCTCTCAAATATGGACACATATTTTTGTTCCTTATAGATCCTGAGTTATAGGCCACAGCCTCACTTTGCTGGAGTCTGAGATCAAATGCTTCCAGTAGTCCAAGTCAATTACAGCTATACCGTGAAATATTTGCAGTGGTTCGGTTTATCTAAGAGGCTCCAAGTCCAAATAGCTTTGTGAATCAATAGCCCGCCCTTCCACCTTGGGGAATGCATTTTGCGTCCCCTCTGAGCGCTTGGGTGAAAAGGCTAGCCTTCTCCACCGCTCTCCTTGCTGACTGCCACTGTAATACAGCCATCAGAACTATTAGCTTCCCAACTCTCCCCTGGAACAATAATCGTATGAAGGCCGAGGGACCGTACAAAGGGGTAGTCTGTCTGGGGCCAGCGGCCAGTGATTGATAGACAGCGAGAGGAGATTGCATGCCTAATGGAAATGTTAAACCAAACATTACTGCGGTCACGATAAGTGATTGGCTAGTTAAATGGCAACAAAGTTTTTAAGATCTTGTGAATCGATACTTCAGCTAATTGGTAAATTAATTCCTGTCTGTCATCTTTCCCCCAAAGTACGCTCTCAAGTTGAAAATGCCCTTCGGGTTATTTGGCTGCCTTGTACAACACACATTTCAGCCCATTTCCCCAGTTTGAACTTCGCCAACGTCGAGGCAGCCCTGTCCTTTGTGTAAACGCATTCCTCTTGCTTCCAGGACAAACTGCTCTTTGGAAGTGATTGTTCAGATGTAGCAGCACAGTGATCTAAGAGGAAATGTGAGAGGGGGAGAAACCAGTGCTGGGTCAAAATGTGGAGAACAAAATGTTATTCAAAGAATCCTGGGGGTGGAAGAGACCATAGGCATTCATCAAGTCCAACCCCCCCATTGTGATTCTCTGAAATAGGGAAGGGGCCATGAAATACCATGGAATTGCAGGTTCCTGGCATGATGGACTAGAACTTTTGCATCATGGTCCGTGGTCAACCTCTTTGCCATACCATGCTACCATATTGGCTAAGGGAAAGCAGAGGCTAGTAACTGACACGGTCTTCTTCTAGTCAAGGTCAGGTTATTTTGTGGGCTTAGTCTAATGCGTAAGACACAAATTAGCTGACTCAGCAGCCAACTCTGACGTTCCTTAGAGGGCGCCAGGCTCATGAAATGGAAGCAATCCACCTTGGAAGGTCAAAGCCCGACTTTACCCCAAGGCTCAGGAGCTGAAGAAAGGGATGCACGGTGTGAATGGTCCAGACGGAAAGCAAGAGAAGTTTCTGGAATGCACCAGTTACTTATGCATCCCTTGTTGCCATCGTTTCTCAGGGTACGGCTAGACTGCGAAGATCTATTGGAAAAAGATACGCAAAACGTGCTCCGCATTTAGCTTATCTTTTCCCGATACTTTTATCAGAAGAGGCTTTTCCAAAATTTGGCCCATCTAGACTGGGCCAAATTTTGGAAAACAAACCCTCTTTCGAAAGCCCCCTTCTTCCTCATGGAAGGAGGAATACAGGGGCTTCTGAAAGAGCGTGTTTGCTCTTCTGCAATCAAAAGGGGGAAGAGCAAACATGTTCCCTGGACGTGGTGGAGTTTTTTCAGGATACCGGAGATATCCTGAAAACCCCCCGCAGTCTAGCCATACCCTCAGTGCCTGGCCATCATTAACCCCCCGTAGTCTAGCCATACCCTCAGTGCCTGGCCATCATTAATGTGTTTTATCCTCACAGCAACCCTATGAAATAGGGGTGTGGTATCTCTCTCTGAGACCCAGAGCAGATGATGTGACTTTCCCAAGGACACACAAGAAATCTGTTGCCAACTCCTGTGACTCCTTCCCACCGGAAACCTATTCAAGTGATGCGAACAGCTGAGAGATTCACAAAAATGACACCCTTGGTGTTCGAAGGAGATCATTTACAGAAGTGAAGAGTCATTTATCCCTCTTCCAAACGGGGTGGGGGGGGGGGCGTAGTTATAGCAGAAAATAGGCAATACTGGGAGAAGAATGATTTCAATTGTGTGAAAAAAAAATCAGAGTGCTTTCCACCTTCCCCTCATCAGAGGCACTCAAAAAATGCCCTCCCCTGGATTTCAATCGGGTCTCCGAGTGACGCTTTTATCTGCTGGGGTGAACGGCTGTCGTGACAGCTCATTTTTAGGAGCATACAGGGACTTTTCAAGCAAGTACAAGTTTTCATTTCTCAGGCTGCCCATTTGGCACAGACTGGCATAAAGCATTTCAGTATTTCCTAATGCTCAGCTTGGCTGGATTGTCTAACAATGGTTGCTTCTGACACTCTGAAAAGGGGAGTGGGTAACCTGTTACTTATTCCCCATCACAAATTCACTCACACACACACAATGGGACAAAGAACGCCACAATGCCCCCGCTTACTCTTCTAGAGTTCAAAGCAGAATGTAATAAAGAACCGTGTGAATACTGACATTTTATTCTTTTTAGTCCTAATTATGTGCGTTATGGTCGTGTCCAATGGAAGCCCCGACTGAGATCAGCACCCCATTGTGCTAGATGCTGGGCAAAGAAAGAATACAAAATTGTTTCTCTCCCAGTTTTCTGTCGAAAGGGCTGATCCAATGCTAACTGAGATCAGTGGAAAAGTTCCCACTTACTTCAACGGGCATTTAATGAGGCTCGCTGTAGGCAAGGGAATTATTCACTTTATTTTATACACGGGTAACTAAGGCCCAATGTGACATAAAAAGATTTTGGCAGAAGTGGAAACTGGACTAAGAGTTCCTGAATCCCACTCTTAGCATCTTAACCACACAATGTGACCTCTGGATCTGGTTCCTGAATCTTCTGTACCTGTTTTTCTCCACTGCCCCCCCTACTCCCCAGCCTTTTTCTTGAAAGCATACATTCAGACTCAAAAACTTCTGCTAATATCACAGGAGAAAATAATATGCCATGTTCTCTCTCTGGGAAATGTGATTTCAAAATCAGCGCTTCCATGCCGTTTGCCACCGGAACATTCTAGATGCCTCCAACAATATTTTCGTTGGGCTACAGTAGATCGTGCCGTTTAACTTGTCCAATAGAGGGCGCCTGATTCTTCACCACCTGACTCCAGTTTTACACCAGTGTAACCCCACAGACCTCATGAATCCAGAGCAATGCCGTGGTGAATCCAATGCTAAGAGCCCATTGAACGGCGCGTAACCTGGTTTCCTCAGCATTTCACCTCATCCTAGCCTTGAAACAGCAACTAAATGGTTGCTTCTGGGGAATGTAGTCTCCTAGAGAGACCTCCTCTCAAACCAGGCTGTTGTTTCATCCAAACTGCATTACAATAGTATCAAACCAGGCTGTTTAGGAGATTCCACCTTAATGGCACCCACTATCACCAGAAAAAGAAACAGATCTAAAGAAAACTTGATAGAATCTCATCTAACAAGAAACTCCTTATCAGTAGTTGGGGTTGTGGAATCCTTATTCTATTATTATGGACGATGACCATATTCTCTGAACCAAAAATTGGGACACATGATCTGACAAAGGATTTTTTTTCTGATTTGTGAATGTATTTATATGAAAAGTCTTACAAAAGTATAAGAACATAAGAATGGCCAGACTGGGTCAGACCAAAGGTCCATCCAGCCCAGTATCCGGTCTGCTGACAGTGGTCAATGCCAGGTGCCCCAGAGGGAGTGAACCGAACAGGTAATGATCAAGCGATCTCTCTCCTGCCATCCATCTCCACCCTCTGACAAACAGAAGCTAGGGACACCATTTCTTACCCAGCCTGGCTAATAGACATTTATGGACTTAACCTCCATGAATTTATCTAGTTCTCTTTTAAACCCTGTTATAGTCCTAGCCAATAACCTCCTCAGGCAAGGAGTTCCACAGATTGACTATGCGCTGTGTGAAGAACTTCCTTTTATTTATTTTAAGCCTGCTGCCCATTAGTTTCATTTGGTGGCTCCTAGTTCTTGTATTATGGGAACAAGTAAATAACTTTTCCTTATTCACTTTCTCCACCCCATTCATGCTTTTACATACCTCTATCATATCCTCCCTTTAGTCTCCTCTTTTCCAAGCTAAAAAATCCTAGTCTCTTTAATCTCTCCTCATATGGGACCCGTTTCAAACCCCTCATCATTTTAGTTGCCCTTCTCTGAACCTTTTCCAATGCCAATATATCTTTTTTGAGATGAGACCACATTTGTACGCAGTATTCAAGATGTGGACGTACCATGGATTTATATAAGGACAATAAGATATTCTCCGTCTTATTCTCTATCCCTTTTTTAATGATTCCCAACACCCTGTTTGCTTTTTTGACTGCCGCTGCACACTGCATGGACGTCTTCAGAGAACTATCCACGATGACTCCTAGTGTTCCCTGCCTCTCTCTTAGGGGACTTCACCAGAGTGAAAGGAGAAGGGTGAAGGAAGTGGACGATGTCACTGGTAGCATCCATCTTGAGAAGGACGGTAGGTCCAAACCTTCTGGGAGAAGCTGGAGAGAAGCTACACAAAGCCAGATCTGGTACGAGGAAAATTCCATCGCACTCCCTATTCATCAACCCCACTGTATCACAGCAATGAAGCAGCCATTAACAGCCCCAAGGAAGCGATATACTACTGACCGCATCATGACAGAACCACCAGCGGCATTAGTCAGCATGAACGGCTTTCAGAAGAGCTCTCAGTCGTGGTGCATGACGCAGATGAGAGAGAAAAGAATACGGTTTGCCCTGCTTTTCTCACTGCTAGCGAGTTATTAATTACATTACAACAGCACCTCAAGCCCTCACCAGGGATGGCAGTTCTGTTCTTACAGCCTTAAATGGACACCACCACCAAAGGACGTAGTATGATCCCATTCTACAGATGGGAAATTGAGGCCCAGAAAGAACGAATGGTTTGCCCAAGAATTTTATGGCAGAACATAAAATAACTTCTCAGTCTTAGTTACATGCCTTAACCATAAAACTTCTCTCTCTCAGAACTAGCTCTCTCATTATCCAACAGGTATTAAACTGGAAAGTATCTAGTACCATGCAAAACTGTGGCAGACAATGATACAAATCTAACAGGAAGTAATTCTGAAGACAAACATCTGTTTGAAAGAAAGTTTTCTTCATCCATGCAATCCAGGCTCACATCTCTGGGTTAGTCACCATTGTGGATAAAAGCAAAGATTGGTAACACTTTTCCTTCTGCCTTTATTGCCACAGTTATAAAGTAGTAACAGAAAAATAATCACCTTTCTGAGGCTTTGAACATTACTTTTGGTTTTGCAAATTTAGTTGGCGTTCTCCATCTCCCTCCTCCATTACCTAAACATACACATTTGCTTCCCCTCCACACAGGTTTTATTTTTTTCTTGAAATTTTGACCACAGCTTGGACCTCTGTAGTCCAGAGCCCTTGATACTTGACCAGTGCCCAACCAGAAATTTTTCCAAAACAAGGGAGGTCAATATTGTCTAAAACCATCACCAGCACTTCCACTGCTTGCTGGGCTGTTAGGAGACATTTTGGGGTAAATTCAAGCTAAATAACAGTACAGAACACTGAGAGCCAGGACTGGGCGCTGTACACAAACTTTATGAGATCGTGGGAAAGTTGGCCACGCCCATGAAAAGCAGACATCCGGCTAACTAAAATCACACCGAACCATGGATGTTGCTGGACCAGAGTGTGCCAGACTAGGGAAGGTCAACCTGTAATCTTGTGATTTAACGTTGTAAAATCGTTCTTGAAAGTATAAATGTCTGACTAAAATAAAGCTCAAATCATGGCCAGATTCTCAGCTCCATGGAAGCTACCCAGCTGAACTCAGAATGAAAGGAAACTTCTCTAAGTACTGCAGGCTAGTTGCTGATTGGCCTGACTTCTCCTCTCAGTGCTCAGCATCCAAAAGCAAAGACGTTTGAGTTCATTCCTGCCAGCTTTTGAACAAAGTTCCTTTTAGGTGCCACCAGCAAATGAGAGGGAGTTTCCTGAGTTACTGAATCCAATGGGAACCGTCAGCAGTGATATTCATCAACATGGAAAGGGTTCTCTCTCCTGGAGGAATACTTAGTCTTCCCACTATCTGTAATTCAAGATTACATTCACCAAATTAATCTGCCCCAGATGTCACCTACCGTGCCTTTAAAAAATGTATCACTTACTCCATGAAATACCATAGAACCTTATAAACAGCACATCAGCACTGGTGTTTTGTGAATATTATAGTGCCATGATTGGAAATTCTCTATTGGCTATAAACATATGAGTTATTTATTCATAAATCACCTTTCACACTATTGCTTGAGTAATATGATGACTGAGCATTTTCTCATGCAGTCTACCGTCTAAAGCTTCTTTATTGATGTATATATGGATAGATGGAATCTCTTTGAAACCGAAAATTCATCTTCTTGTCCTCGGTTTAGGGGAGTTGTTTATTTTCGTCTTGTTAACGGAGAGGCACAGCAAGGTGCTACAGTCATCCCCTGCTTTCGCATTTCAGGAGAGTGGAACTAGCGTTTCCCTGTTCTCAAACTGGACAATTACTAAATTTAACTACTTTTAAAATAAAAGCTCTGAATAACCACAAAGAGTTCTACAAGATCTGGGGAAGGTGCCCTCTGGACCATTACTGTTGACTTTCAGTAAGTCTTGGAGCATTGGAGAACATTCCAGGGGACCAGAAGAAACCTTGTTTTGTGCCATATTGAAAAGGGCAAACAGAGTGACTCAGGTAGACACAGGCCATTGGGTCTTGGCGTCAATCCCAGGCAAGATAATAGAATGCTGATTCAGGACTCAGCTGACTAAAGAATTCAAGGAGGGGAACAACATGCATGCCAATCAACATGGATATATGGGAAATAGATCTTGTCAAGCAATCATGTCTGGATTATAATGACATGACAAATGTGGTTGATAAAGGTGATAATAGTGATGCAATAGAATTAGGCTGCAACCTAATCGAAGGGGCATGCCTTCGCTCCACACGACATTTTGATTAGGAAATAAGGAGGATACAATATCAACATGAAGCATATTAAATGGGCTGGCTGATAGGTCTCCAAATGTATTGGTCATAGGGACTTGCCACTGAGCGTGTGTGCTTCTTGCGGGGCTCAACAGGGACCCGTTCTTGTCCAAACACTTTTTTATATAAAAGATCTGGAAGAAAATAAAATCATTGCTGGTAATGGTTGAAGCAGTCTGAAAGCAGGGGGCCCGGTAAAAGTTGGGATTGGTCTAGCTTTGAGCAGGGTATTGGACTAGATGACCTTCCGGGGTCTCTTCCAATCCCCATCTTCCATGATCATGCAGAGGACAGCTCACGGATGCAAAACTATTTGGATCACTCAATAAAGCGGGCATAAGCAACAAAAATACGTCTCAAAATGACAACCATACATCATGAGGTTAGACAGACATCTATCGGGAACGATCTGGATAGTGCTTGGTCCTGCTGAGATGGCAGGGGACTGGACTTGATGACCTCTTGAGGTCCCTTCTGGTTCTAGTGTTCTAGGATTCTATGATATCACACATCTAGGAACAACGAATGTAAGCCATACTTGAGGGACTCTAGAAAGCAGTGACTCTGGAAAGAAGTTGGGGTGTCATAGTGGCTAGTCAGCTAAACAAGGGTTCCTAGAGCAATAGTGTGGACAAAGAGTCAATTCAGTTCTTGGATGCATAAACAGAGAGATCTCAAATAGGAGCAGGGAATCTATATCACGTCTGTCTTTGGCACAGGTGTGATCACGACTGAATGAATGTGTCTAGCTTCTAGGATACAGGGTTTGAGAAGGATGTTGGTGGATTGGAGAGGGGTCAGAGAAGAGCCACTGGAATTATTAAAAGATTGGAAAACACAATTTACAGTGAAACATGAAGCAGCTCAATCTTATCAAAGAGAAGGTTAAGAGACGACTTCATCGCAGTCTGTAAGTGCCTGCATAAGGAACAGAAATTGGATAACAGAAGAGGCTTGAATCTAGCCGACAAAGGTTTCACGGATGCAATGGCTGGCAGTTGAAGCTAGACACATTCAGGTTAGAAATAAGAGGCACATACCTTACAGTGAAGGTAACTAACCATTGCAACAGCTTACCAAGCATGGTAGTGGATTTCCCATCACAATTTGTAAATCAAGATTGGATGTTTTTCCAAAAGATCTGCTCCAATTCAGCCACAACCACTGTACTTCATGCAAGAATTCATTATTAGTGTCATAGATTTTCAGGCCAGAATGGACCAGCCTGGGTATCTAGTTTGACCTCCGGTATAACGCAGGTCACAAAACTGCCCAAAATAATTCCTATTTGGTTCCTGCAGTAAGTTACAACAGGCCACCAGCTGCTCCAATGAACACCTGGGAAATTAGCTCTGCAAAACAGTAGCCCCAGCAAGTTCTAATCGTTTGATGCCACGTTCATAACCCTTCACTTGCACCTATTGTGATGGAATGCCCTTCCCCCCCACCTCCCAGGTCTTATGAAAGGGACTTATGGACACAACGATGCATAACTCAAAGTGTGTGTCTAGCCAACAGGATTTTGCCAACAAAAGTGGACTTTTATCGACAAAACTATACCTGCGTCTACACAACATCGATAGAACTCGGCAGTTTTGTTGATGGCAGTAAACCTCATTCTACGAGGAATAACGCCTTCCGTCAACAGAGTTCTGTCAACAGAAGGCATTATTGCACCTACAGTGTCCTTTGCGTCTACACTCTCATTTCGACAAAGCAGCTTGCTTTGTTGACAGCACTGGTCGTAATCTAGACGCTCTTTGTCGACAGTATCTGTCGACAAAAGCCTGTAGTCTAGACGTACCCAAAGATGGTTTGCACAAATTGCTTCATGTAGCCTATTGATCTTAATATCTTAATCTGCTGGATCTGTAGATCTTATTTTGGTGTATGGATCACTCTTGTGTATAAAGTTAGAGATATAGAGTAGGGAATGGTTTATGGTTTAAAATATGCAAGTGAAAGCCATTAAGGGTGTTACCCTCAATGTCTAGATGACCAACTGTAAACAATCTCCTTTGTCCTCTGAGTTTAAGCAGTGGTTGGTTTGAGGAAGTCACACGTCCACCCCCCCTGGTAAGAGCTGACCCAGCAATGAAAAGGTGGAATGTAGAAACAGAATTCCTGCCCAAAGTGGAATCCTTAAACCAATAGGAAACTAGCAGGTCTTGGTCTGTGGCTGGCTGGCATGGCACACCCTGGGGGATGAAGGAAAGAGCCCAGGGATAGGGAATATCCCTGGTTTGGAGGCTTAGCTGGAAAAGGAACCATTTTAGGGTGAGTTTAGAATGAGTTTGCACTGAAGTTTGAGTGTTAGAATTAACTAAGCATTTTCTGTTAAGTTGGTAATCTACTTTGCTCTGCCTGTTCTCACTTATTACCAGTTCAATCCTACTGCTTGTACTTAATAAAATCACTTTTACTTCCTATCAAGCGCAGTGTACATAATCGTTACCTGGAGGAGTAACCAGTGTACACGTTCCCCCTTTCATTGCTAAAGGGGGGCTTACCTGAAAAATTCATTGGAGGTTCTGACCCTATTTGGGGAGCAACACTCGCAAGGGGTTGTCTGTGACCTCACCCCGTCACACGTAAAAGCTGGCTTCTAATTTGTCGATACATCAGTGCCAACAAAAGGCATTCAAAACAAGTAACCCCACAGCTTTTAGAGACCCACAGGTTTTGTGAGCAGTAATCCCACATGGTGCAAAAAGCAACATTTTCTTTCTTCCAAACCGCTGGAATGAGTTCGATTGACTTTATTTCAGGCTGCGGTTGCTTGTGAGCTGATGACTCATGTTTTTTGTCTATTTCTGATTTAATATTATCCCTGTAAATGGCATGCCCATTATTTCCTATTTAATTGTCATGGCTGAGGGGGTTTCCTCTCTGCATCAGTTCAATAAAATGTTATCATCAGCTGTCCATGAGAAATCTTAGCAGGTAGCCACTGGATGCCTGGATACATTTGGGAAAAAAATGCACTCCTGACTTCAAACAACAGGAATTCAAACTACAGCTGCATTTGCATTTGGTCTAAGCACACACATCAGATGAATTCCTGCTCCATAAAAGTGCCGGGGAACAGCCTACGAACTATCGAGGTGTGATGTATGCCACAGCTAAGCCAACTTCACCCCACCACGCCGGTGGTCAACGTTGACCTGAATAGAACCACGTGCCTAGGTGTTGATGCTCACCGATTGAGCGAGACTTGCATTGGTTCAGCCATAAACACCTCATTGTTAAACAGGTAGATTTTCGGGAGCTGGGCCATCACCGTGAAGCTAGGTCTCCACCCTGCAGCTCCCATTGAGAGTTTCATGGCCTGATTTTCAAAAACGTTCAAGCCACCACCCAAAGGACGGAGGGTCCTCTGAAGATCTGGCAACATTGTGACGCACACCTAGCCGAGGAAGCATAACTTAAGTGGTTGCTTTGGTAACACCTCCTTAATCAGTACCCCTCAAAGCATGTCACAATCTTCAATTCATTTATCCTCACAGTACCCCTGCGAGGGAGCAAAGTCGAATCCTTGTGGCGACGGTAGAAAACCGAGGGACAGAGAAGCTGTGACTTTCTTAATGTCACACAGGAAGTGTGTGGCAGAGCAGGGATTGCAACCTAGCCCCTCACATCCTAAGTCAGTGCCCTAACCACTGGACTACACGTCCCCCTTCCTCTCTCCCCCCCACTGCAGCTGTTCCTGCAGAATAACTTCTCTGACTCCTGCATATGTGCAGCATGGGGATGAAGGCTGCTGGGTGTCAGGTTTGTGTAATTTTTTTCGTGGCACCCAAAAGACATCAGGAGGAGGTGGGGTCTATGGTGGCCAGGGGGCGGAGTTAACGGGGAGCTTGGCACCAGCACCAGCAAGCGACTTGGCCCCAGCCTGCCCTGCCAGCTCCCGCCACCATTGGAGCAGAAAGAGGGTGGGCAGGTCTGGGTTTCTTGCTGCTGCCAGGCCCCCGACTAACCCTCAAGCCACCTTGGACCTTGCATCTAACTGAATCACAAGGTCCTTCAAAACACACAGCCTGGGGTGGCTGCCCCAACCCCCCTATGGAGGGGATGGCTCTAAGCCCAAACACTGGTGGGCCCGGGCCTCCATTTTGGTGAAGAATGGGCACCACAGGCCCCATATTATTCCCCGCCTCTGCCTGCTGGATCCATGTACCTGCAAATCTTCTAACCCCTGAGCGAGTCCTGCCTTGTCCCAAACCTGCCCCAGGTCAGAGAGATCTAAGTCACCATGGAGCATCACACCGTGTGCTGGTCCCACTCTCCCCGCACGGTAAAACCAACCTCAGTTCTGCTCATCTGGGTCCTCTGCACCCCGGAACCTGGGGGAGGAGGCTTCATTTGCCTTCATCCGAAGACGAGCAGTGTCCTTTTCCTAACGAAAACATCCACCCGCTAGTTCAGATCACATTTCAGTGCGCTCATCTCGCTCTTGCCACGGGGACTCGTTATTGCAACTGCCAATGCATTAGGCGAGAATAGCGAATTAATGGACAGTCATGGTAATGAACGCTAAGAATGCTTTATATCGTTTTATAATCATTATAGGGCCCTATTACTACCAAAATGCATCTGTAAATCTGCCCAGGGTGGCTGCTTTACAACAGATCCAGTTAGGACATATTTTTTAAAAATGGCACAAAGTCATCGAAATACTCAGTAGCTCTACATCTTCCATTCCACGGCATTTATCAAAACCACTGGTGGCGTTAAAGTTGGTGCGCTCTGCCCTGCGAGCTCTCCAAAGGTCAAAAGGATTGGCACTCTGTCCTAAAAGGAACTTGACTGGCAGAAATCTTGTACACGGAAAGGAAAAACTAGAATTCCTCTCCATTGAGACCCACCAAATGCACTCAAAGCCGGTGAGGGGAAGCAAATAAAGACCCCTCTCTTACTTTGATTTCACAGAAACCCCCCCAATGTCCATAGATCTTTGCACAGTGCCAGGATTCTCCTCGGTGGATCTGACTGCAGGAGAAGAGACCAACATGAGATTCTGCTGGGTTGAAGTGGTCGCTTAGTGTACGTCCCGTGCTTGAAGTTAGCCTCAAGCTCTTTGTACATTTCACCAAAAACAATTCGGAGAGCCTCAGGCCTGGCCAAGACTTTCCAACGCTTCGAATTAGATCTCCAGAGCGCTCTGTAATAAGGCTGGTAGAAAATTGTCCAACGAATCATTTTTATGGTGGAAAACCGGGTTTACGCTTAAATGATGTTTTCCCAAAGTGTTTCTGCTGTCTATGGAAAATTCCGTTTTCTTCCACTGAAAAACCTCACAGAAAGCAATGCATCATGGGAGATGTATCCAAACAGGAAGCCCAACTTATAGAGATGTGATTGGGAGCATGAGGCACTCAAAGAACAACGCCCGTAAGGCAACATTTCAATATCAAACTATTTCAATTTTTTAGGGTTTTTTCGGGGGGAGGGGGGGGAGAGCCACAAAATTTGACATTTTCCATTAAAACTGCTAAAAAATATGTTTTCTTCAGTTTCCACAAATTCCCACAGGGAAACCCCATTCTATGAGATGCTCCATGATTTAGGAGCGTAGGTAAGAGCAGTCTGATTTGCAGAGGGACTGAGTAGCCACCAAGTCAGCTAGAACTGCAATGGCTCAGCCCTTCTGAAAATGGGGTGATTTGGCCTTCACTTCCCCGAGTGTGAATTTCATAGGGGCGGGGCATTATGCTGTAACGCTTGTAACATGGTATGTAAATGCAAAGTGCTCCTAAAGCCACAGAGTGGCAGGGGTGGACAAGAACTCACACAGCAACCAAACGCTTTGGCCCTAACCAAGCAGGCCATGTGCTTCCGCTGGAGGCGGTGGGCTGCCTCTTCCTTTAGCTTTTCCAACAATTCACAAACATGGCTTTTAACATCTTCACTTACGCTGCCAGGCATCATGTTCAGTCTTGCAAACTGGCACCACAGATCTCCCCGGGACAATTAGACCAGATTTCACAGAGATGCCTATGCAGTAGGATCTGAACACCTCTCTTTTTTTAATGGATTCATCCTCCTTGCACAGATGGGGAAACTGAGGCACAAGGAGGCTAAGTGACTTGCCAAGATTTGTTGACTCATGAAGATTTGTTCCTGGAACAGTTTGCAATCCTGACGGGGGATCTTTAGACCAACACCGAGTCCCAGAGAAGTCAGAAGAACTTCCCCTAGGTTCAGGGGTCCCCACTGCATATCCAATGGCTAGACTCGGCGAAGCTCTGTACACTTTTGGCACTTTACAAATAGAGTTGTTCCCCATCCCGCTTTCCTCTAAAGAGCCTGGGCTTTAGCGTGTGTGTCCGGGTACCGTTTGACAAACCATGAGCTCTATTTTTTTCCCCCCACTGGGGAGAAGACATGGGGTAGGGGAGGGGTATTGAGGACCAGTTACCAGACATTAGAAAGATGACAACCTTAAATATAATCAACTGGTATTAATAATAAATACCTTTTGCAAAGATTGCTGCTAATTTTTCCCTGCTGCACTGTAATATTAGTCCCAAATGTCAGTGCAATTTTTCCAATGAATCAGTTTCACTGTGTATGGATTTCTTGGGGACTCTCTCTTGCCTCGCTGCGTTAGACTATCAAAGGAAGCCCCCCCTATCTTACAGCAGTATTTGCAGTCATTCAGAGCTGCAGTTTACATTTCTTTCAGCAATCCCCTGATCAAACATCTCCACTGCTAAGGCCTCAGATGCAGCGTGGACACTTGGTGGTGTTTGTCAATGGTCATAAATCTGGAATTGATTGATTCTCCTTCTGCGGAAAAATACTGACATCCAGGAATAGACAGACAGACCTGACCTCGGTTTATAAACAATCAAAGAGCCCAACAGGCAAGTCCCTGCTAGTATTTCTGCAGGCAAAGCAGCAGGAGACAAGTCAGAACAGCTACTAATGATATTGGTTTGTTCCGCACCAGGAGAGAAAGAGGGAAGTACTGCAAAGCCAGCCAGGCAACCGTGCTGAGAAATGTGGCGTTTGCTCGCATCAGGAAACCTCAGCAAAACCAGCATCTTCTTAGCCACTGGGCAATGTAATTCTATTTTAAGGGGACAATTTAAGATTGCCTAGGTAGCACAGTCTCTTGCCACTGGCCTACAGGGTGACCTTGGGCAAATCACCTGGCGCCGTGCCTCAGTTTCCCCCATTTGCACAGTGGGGATAACGACACTGACCTTCTTTGTAAAGCACTTCAGGATCTACTGTCTAAAGGCCCTAAGATAAGAGCAAAGAAGGAGTGTGACTGGTAAATAATTAAACTTAAAAAACAACCAATGGTCTGGTAGCACTTCGAAGATTAACAAAACATGTAGATGGGCACGGGTACCACTCCCCCGCTAGAACCCCTGATCCCAGCCCCATTTCACTCCGTGCATATAGGACTGGATTCAAAGGCCCCAAGCCTGCAAGCAAGCAAACACACACACACACACACACACTCGGGAAAATGTTACTCACACAGTCCTATTGACTCCAGCAGGATTGCCCGGGAACACAGAGCTGTGGCTGCATAGCGGGTTGCAGGAGTGGGACCATAAAGTATCAAGCAGAGATGTCCTATTAGTAAAGAGGGACATTTTCAAAAGCTCCTAAGGGGTTTAGGAGCACAAGCCTCCCTGGAAGCCCCCGGAGCCTGTGCTCCTAAATCCCAGAGGTGCTGTTGAAAACATCCCTCAACATTTTAAAGACGGAATTTTCATCTGTTCCTAGGATTGGCCTCACTCAGTTCCCATTGACTCCAAGTTCGGTAGGGTGGCCAAATCTTCGTACACGAGGCCAAGCCAGCACGTACAGCAAACAGACCCCTCTGCCTCCTCACCCTCTTACGTGCTGGACACCAGGCAGCAGCGACGTGGACACAATGTGACTGAAGATGGAAAACACGGTGATAGGAACTTGCCTCCGCCCTGTCTATAAAACCCATCTCAGTACCCTTACATAGCCTCACCGCCTCCGAACACAGTCGCACCGGAGGCCTCAACCGAGATTGGGCCACATTGTGCTAGGTGCTGTACAAAGACCTGGAAGAGACTATTTCTGCCCTGAAGAGTTTACATGGCGTGGGAGGGGAAACAACGGCACAAGCAGATGAAGTGACTTGCCTAAGATCACACAGCAAGTCTGGGGCCAAGTGGAGAACAGAATCCATATCCCCAGATTGCCTTTGGGCCACACTGCCATTCTAATGCCCTACCCATCGGGCCGCACTGCCGTTCTAATGCCCTACCCATCGGGCCACACTGCCATTCTAATGCCCTGCCCATCGGGCCGCACTGCCGTTCTAATGCCCTACCCATCGGGCCGCACTGCCGTTCTAATGCCCTACCCATCGGGCCGCACTGCCATTCTAATGCCCTACCCATCGGGCCGCACTGCCGTTCTAATGCCCTACCCATCGGGCCGCACTGCCATTCTAATGCCCTGCCCATCGGGCCACACTGCCATTCTAATGCCCTGCCCATCGGGCCACACTGCCATTCTAATGCCCTGCCCATCGGGCCGCACTGCCGTTCTAATGCCCTGCCCATCGGGCCGCACTGCCATTCTAATGCCCTACCCATCGGGCCGCACTGCCATTCTAATGCCCTGCCCATCGGGCCGCACTGCCGTTCTAATGCCCTACCCATCGGGCCGCACTGCCGTTCTAATGCCCTGCCCATCGGGCCGCACTGCCGTTCTAATGCCCTACCCATCGGGCCGCACTGCCATTCTAATGCCCTACCCATCGGGCCGCACTGCCATTCTAATGCCCTACCCATCGGGCCGCACTGCCATTCTAATGCCCTACCCATCGGGCCGCACTGCCGTTCTAATGCCCTACCCATCGGGCCACACTGCCGTTCTAATGCCCTACGCATCGGGCCGCACTGCCGTTCTAATGCCCTACCCATCGGGCCGCACTGCCGTTCTAATGCCCTACCCATCGGGCCGCACTGCCGTTCTAATGCCCTACCCATCGGGCCGCACTGCCGTTCTAATGCCCTACCCATCGGGCCGCACTGCCGTTCTAATGCCCTACCCATCGGGCCGCACTGCTGTTCTAATGCCCTACCCATCGGGCCGCACTGCCGTTCTAATGCCCTGCCCATCGGGCCGCACTGCCGTTCTAATGCCCTGCCCATCGGGCCGCACTGCCGTTCTAATGCCCTGCCCATCGGGCCGCACTGCCGTTCTAATGCCCTGCCCATCGGGCCGCACTGCCGTTCTAATGCCCTACCCATCGGGCCGCACTGCCGTTCTAATGCCCTACCCATCGGGCCGCACTGCCGTTCTAATGCCCTACCCATCGGGCCGCACTGCCGTTCTAATGCCCTACCCATCGGGCCGCACTGCCATTCTAATGCCCTACCCATCGGGCCGCACTGCCATTCTAATGCCCTACCCATCGGGCCGCACTGCCATTCTAATGCCCTGCCCATCGGGCCGCACTGCCATTCTAATGCCCTGCCCATCGGGCCGCACTGCCGTTCTAATGCCCTACCCATCGGGCCGCACTGCCGTTCTAATGCCCTGCCCATCGGGCCGCACTGCCGTTCTAATGCCCTACCCATCGGGCCGCACTGCCATTCTAATGCCCTACCCATCGGGCCGCACTGCCATTCTAATGCCCTACCCATCGGGCCGCACTGCCATTCTAATGCCCTGCCCATCGGGCCGCACTGCCGTTCTAATGCCCTACCCATCGGGCCGCACTGCCGTTCTAATGCCCTACGCATCGGGCCGCACTGCCGTTCTAATGCCCTACCCATCGGGCCGCACTGCCGTTCTAATGCCCTACCCATCGGGCCGCACTGCCGTTCTAATGCCCTACCCATCGGGCCGCACTGCCGTTCTAATGCCCTACCCATCGGGCCGCACTGCCGTTCTAATGCCCTACCCATCGGGCCGCACTGCCGTTCTAATGCCCTGCCCATCGGGCCGCACTGCCGTTCTAATGCCCTGCCCATCGGGCCGCACTGCCGTTCTAATGCCCTGCCCATCGGGCCGCACTGCCGTTCTAATGCCCTACCCATCGGGCCGCACTGCCGTTCTAATGCCCTACCCATCGGGCCGCACTGCCGTTCTAATGCCCTACCCATCGGGCCGCACTGCCGTTCTAATGCCCTGCCCATCGGGCCGCACTGCCGTTCTAATGCCCTACCCATCGGGCCACACTGCCGTTCTAATGCCCTGCCCATCGGGCCACACTGCCGTTCTAATGCCCTACCCATCGGGCCGCACTGCCATTCTAATGCCCTGCCCATCGGGCCGCACTGCCGTTCTAATCCCCTACCCATCGGGCCGCACTGCCGTTCTAATGCCCTGCCCATCGGGCCGCACTGCCGTTCTAATGCCCTGCCCATCGGGCCGCACTGCCGTTCTAATGCCCTACCCATCGGGCCGCACTGCCGTTCTAATGCCCTACCCATCGGGCCGCACTGCCGTTCTAATGCCCTACCCATCGGGCCGCACTGCCGTTCTAATGCCCTGCCCATCGGGCCGCACTGCCGTTCTAATGCCCTACCCATCGGGCCGCACTGCCGTTCTAATGCGCTGCCCATCGGGCCGCACTGCTGTTCTAATGCCCTACCCATCGGGCCGCACTGCCGTTCTAATGCCCTACCCATCGGGCCGCACTGCCATTCTAATGCCCTGCCCATTGGGCAGCATTGCCGCTAAAGCTGCCCGCACCCAGACTTCCCTGGCCTGTTCAGCTAGACAAATAGTCAGCCTTTTTCTACAGCGTGGGTGCCGAAGGGCAAACAGTGATCCTTCTCAGCATGGATCTGTAGCAACATACAATAGGCACACCCTAAGCAGTATACACACTGATATGCTAGAAAATAAAGCTGCTTCCGCCGACCCATTGTGCACAACAGGCACACACGGACACAACTGCTGCGTGATCTAATGCAATGCAATCGCTCCCCAAGGACATAGGAAAGAGCCATTTCTGATGTACTGACTGACACCAGTCCCAGGGTGTCTGCAGCTCTGCCAACTCCTGGGAACGGATGCCAGAATTAACAGTCTTGTTCACACTCACTTGCTAGGCAAGTTCCTTACCCCCACTTCTCTGCCTGGTGCAGAAAGGGAGCAGCTGCTTCCCCCTCCCATGGAGTTTCAGGATCTGTACACATCATGCATCTCTAAGCCAATCTGAAAAGATAAGGAATGATATTGTGAACCAGTTCCCATTTAAGAAAAAGATACAATCTGGAGTTCCAGACCTCCCTTAGCTACACCACTGCCCGGCGGATAGAAAGGATGATTTTCAGCAAGCATCATTCACCCTGCTGTTTTTAATTACTGTGTGTTAACAATCTCACCTTTACAGATAGAAGGGCACATTGTCAAGATGGACTAGATTAGCAGTTTGATCATTTAATTTTGCTTGCTTAATTGGCATCACTTGGATTCCCAGAAATATTGATTTGAAAAGTTTTCCAGATCGGTTCCTGGGCTTTGTCTCTGAGCAAACCAACAAATGTTATGGAATAAAAGTTACATCATAAATAATACAAGGTCAATCTATCAGCTATGATTCTATATAGCCAGTAAGGCAAGCCCCACCGATCTCAGATTGAAGCTCTCAGCAGGAAAGTTGAGTCAGCGTTATAATGAAAACACAAGTTGCCAAACTTGGAAATATTTAGTGTTTCCTTAATGCCTCAACTCCTGGAGTCATGTGAAACACCACAAAACTTCAGCTAGCCGCTTCAAAAAAGAAACAAAGAAAGTTGCTAACCCCTGCACTCGTGGGGGAAAAAAACCTAAAGGCTCCAAAGCCAGAAGACAAATAAAAGACCCAAAATATTATTTTGAAAAATCTCGCTTGTTTTAAATCAAACAATTTTTAGAGCCGGACTCCTGGTGTTTGAACAGTTGAGGTCAGCTGTGCAAGCCCCCAAAGCAAGTCTCCCAGCTTTAGGACACTCCAGTAAGGAATCACTCAGAAGCAGCCGAAAAGGAGACACGTAGCAAGAATCAAGGTAACCACCCACACCCGCGAAATGTTCACACACTGCACGTTGGCGGTTTTGAACAGAATTTAGTTCTCTCAAAAATAACTTTGTCATCTGGGGACTCGGTGACAAAATTGCTACATGTCAGCCGAAATGACAGCCTGCCAGTGCTAGCAGGAGACAAAACCAGACACTGTCATCTGCTAGAGCTGCAGGATGGAACTGCCAAACAAGGGTATTGTTCTAATCTCTTTGAGTTGGGTCAAGCCGGGTGATTGTGGAGAGAGGCGTGTAGACAGTAGCAAGGACTACAGGCTGTGAGTGCTAAGGGTGAGGAGATGCAAGGTGCTGCCTTGGTTTTGCTGGTGTGGGTGCTTGCTGCCTTCTGGTTTGCTGCCTACTGGTGGCTTGTGGGTGCTGAAAACCCACCCACCCAGTGCCGATGCATGACAGCTAATGCAGACTCACTCCGGTAGAGTCATTGCCTCACATTCTGTACATACTGCTTTGTTGCTAATCTGGTGACTATGACACGTCTCTCAATGTGCGGTGTCCACGTTCCTGAGGTCAGGAGATGATGGGAACAAATCAGCCTTTTTTTAAACCACCCACAAACAGGCAAGTTTTTCATTCTCACGGATTCATGTTTTCAAGCGTCTGTCTGTCGGGGAACCCGAAAAGCTTAGACACCACAAGGGAAGACGAAAGCACCACTCCCCCAGCCTCCCCCCAACACACGCACAATTTACTCTTTTGAAATCTCATGATGTTTCAGCCCCTCTCCCGATTTTTGAAGGCTTGGGGTTAGGAATGCACCCGCTGTAATATCTTTCCAGTGTAAATCGTGGCCTGCTTCCTTGAATAACAGCCGTTCCGCTACACAACGGAGAGAAATGCAAAGCTCTGCTACGTTGACAGGTCTGTATCTCTTTAAATCTCGCTGGACAGTCCAACTCCAGGCAACAGGAAGTGCTTTGCTGCCGTGGCATGATCGCTGTGATGTCGTAGTCAGGTACGACAGGCGCTCGTGAGACCATGTTCAAGTCCCTGCTCTGCAATAGGTGTCCAGTCATGAGGCGTAAGAGAAGACGAGACGAGCATTTGCTCCCACTATGAAGACGGCACCAAGCTTGGCTTAAGTACGCTGACTCCACCTATGTTATTTAGGCAGGAGTTGCATACCTTAAGCTGACCTTCCTGTCTACTATAGATTTCACCTTTGTTTCCGTGGGATTAATAGCAGTAAAAGTATTGATAAGTTTGTGGTCAGATGTGGGGGGAGTAAAATAGAAGAAAGAGTAGCCATATTTTTATTACCAACAAAACGTGTTTTTTTCCTTTCGGGCTCCCCTTGATTTCAGCTGGCTTTAGCTCAAGCTCCAAGACAAGTGAGGCAGCTCTGAAGGGGGTGGAGAATACGGAAGCGAGTCAAGAGGCTGGCACCACACAGCAACAAGGAGAGAGGGTGTTGTGTGGAGTGCACACAGTTGTGCTACTGCCCGGATGGCTCTGCGATGGGTCGTGCAAGAAACGAATATCGTACAACGCCTCAAGCCGTCAAGGAGCATGAGCGTAGGCTAAGAAGGCTACTCAATGGCTTATGGACAGCAGGGCTCACAAGTGCAAGGTAACGGACATTGAAAGGAATAACGTCCGCTATGGATACACACTGCTGGGTCCTACATCCCTGGTAACCACTCAGGAGAAAGCCCCGGCCTACCGCTTGTTATTCCTCCATTCAGCGTGTGTGATGCCATCTGAAAAAGCAACAAAGAACTTGTCACCTCCATAACATCACCTCCCAGCAAGACCATCTCCTGTCCTATAAACAAGATAGTTTCCAGCTTCTAGATACATCTCCACTGCTACGAAACATGGGCTCCTCCAGCTAGGCACAGCAGACGTACTGAGGACGGATTCCTGACCTCTCGCTTCATTAGCGCCATTTGCTATGGACAGACCCTGAAAAAGCTGAAGGCGGCCCTACACGACGTGCTACTTAACGGCGCCTCACCTCAGTACTCCACGGCCTTTGTTGCCTCCTCCCCGTGGGCTAGACCTAATCCAGTATTCTGTGCCCACCACAGGAGTCGCCTAGATCATCCCAGAACTGCTTCCCTCCTCCTGACCTCCCACAATAGCTGTCAGTGGAACAACAGTTCCCAACGAGGCTAAAATGTGTGAGGCCGCGTGGTAGCTGACTCACAGTTGTAGCGCTTGCTCCCAGAAAGCAACATACTGCAATCACATTGATCTCAATGGGACTCTTACCCAAAGTTTGAGAGCCAAATAATGCAATAGAAGGACTACTCGAGGAAGCTACCGGGACAGATCTTTAGCTGGGATAGATCAGCATACCCTATTTAAGTCAATGAACCTACATTGCTTTATGCAAATGGAGGATCGGACCCACAAAGAGGTCAATTTTGCTTTATGGCTGGACTTAGTTACCCTCACTTTGGTTTGCTCCACACATGGTCCCCCTGATTTCAATAAGGTATGATTTAACACGAGTAATCTGGACTGGAGTAAGAGTCGTCCCACTCAAGGTGAGATGTAAACAACATTCTATCCAGGATTTTGAGTGGAAGCAAATTGTTGATTAACATGGGTCTCATAATTTAGGTCACTTTTGAAGCGATCTAGAGTTAGTTGATACAAGAGACGGGACAAAATAAGCTTATGGTTTGGTTTTTTTGCTGTACATGGTAATAAGGAGGAAGCTCGGGAAAGAAAAAAACTCAAGATAGGGGAGAAAATGAAAAAGCAAATGACAACTAAGAAGATTGAAAGTCAGCCACATGACAGATTCATTTGTAGCTTAAAGGATGAGATAAAAAACCTGACAAGGAAAATGTTGAGGGGTATGTGCACATGCATAATGAGACATTTATTCATCTGCAATTAATCTATGGTACTTCCAAAATTAACCAAAAAGGTAACATGCCTTCAGTATAAAGAAGGCCCTCTGCATGAAACTGCAACTGATTTTGCATGAATTAAATGCAGAACTACCAAAGGGTTGAAAAACTAGAACAGCGAGCAGAAATAGGCTTACAAAATAGCCACCAGGTAAAGAAGATTTGGAACCGGAATAA